>NC_133649.1:160113018-160267829 GCF_009905375.1 Apium graveolens | reverse complement strand
CCTATTTGATTAAAATCGACCCATGTCGGAAATAAAGAAGATTCATATTTTATTCTGTATTTCATAAACACGAGAATCTCATAATTGTTTGTAAATTTTGAAATCTTGAGTCGTTACAGATTTTATCTTATTTAGCAGGCATGGCATGTGTGATGTATCTAATACATACATTTATGCATGATTAATCTAATTAAAGCTTGCATAATTAACTATTCTATACATACATTCATACATCAATATATAAAGTGCGGTATGTAAATGTGCTTGGTTATGGCCTTTATCCTATGTGATCCTTTCAAGCTAATAAAAGGATCAAGGTCAATCTATGGTGAAAAAAATACAATTACAAGTGTTCATTCTTCTTGTCTCGATTGATGCTTCTCCTTAGATCACCCTTTATAGAAGTAAATTGCATTAAAACAACCTATACTAATGTACTTACATAAGAAAACTCGAGTTACATTCGAGTTACATTAAAAATCAGCTTTCAAAACCATAAATAAAAAGACCATTAATCCCCTTATATAAATATAGTTACATTGAAATCAAAACCATAAATAAAAAACCCGTTAAGTAAAGGGTATTAAGGCCATAACCATACACCATGCTATCACATGACACATAACAAAACACTTATAATCTTAACATGGCATCACATATCATAGTTCAAACTATATAATTAAACACAACATATTTACCAAAATTCAGAAAATTAAAATCAGCTTTCTAAAAATTAACTATCATTGTTTCGAGGCCTGTAACAACATCCAATGGCTTAAAGACGCGAACCTGACTTTGTCAGTCTTGCTCAGTAACCGAATTCCAGTGGGGAAACACATATCGTTTATAAAAATCGGACATTGGACATAAATTGCACCAAATCTGTTCAGCTTTTTCAGAAATTGTATCATATACAATCTCCATAATAAAATAATGTATATCATATATACACATATCGATATATACACCCATCACATGATTATAAAATACATCATGAATATCATATATATATTCAAAATCATCTATATAGGCATATACACACACCAAAAATCATAAACACACTCACATATATCAAAATTATAAACATACAACCGAATTAAAATGTTTCACAAGTAGATCTGATGCCATTTTTTGGATTCGTGGCACAAACGCAGCGGGAAAATCAAAAATAAATATGAAAAACGAAACCCCAAAAGCAGGATCCATGCAAAACAAGCCATTTAATTCGTAGATTAGATGTTTACCTTAAATAAAGCTTTCTGTATGATTGTAATGAAAGTTCCGATCTCGATGAATCACAGCAGCCCTCCTTGTGAAGATCTACTCTCCAAGGTATCCACACGAATGTCCGAACATCCAACGATCACCGGAGCCGGTACTAGCCGATTTGGTTGCCTCTTCCTGTCTCTCTTTTTCTCTAGCCTCTCTAAGATGTAGAGCTGCTAGGGTTTTTCTTAAAAATGAATTATGACTTCTCACCCTAAAAAATATATTTCTTAATATATATGTAGGGGAGAGAGGATTAAGGCATAACCTTAAACCTAATGGGCTTTTGAAAACAACCCATTAGATTTTCTGGTTTTATATATTATTATTAAATTCTAATTCTAATATAATTAATCAAGTGTCACTTAATTTAATTTTATGAATTTAAATAACACTCCGTTTTAAACGTTCTTTGTATGTGACCCTTTAGGTTATAATTACGTTGGCCATAATTTTATTTTCTAATAATAAAATTGTAAACAATGAGTGGCATCTAATAATACATCATTGCTACCCAAGTAATAATAATAATTGATGATTCAATTAAACCTTTCGTGAATAATGTACAATGTAATATAATCCCTTTAGCCTTATATTATAGATCAAACTCGAGGCATGCATTGTGTCATCCTCTTTTAACATATAATCCTTATTTCCTTGATCAAAGAGTAAACTATTAAATAAATCAGTATTTGAGCACGGTCATGCATTTTATAGTTTTAGTCAATCAAGAGGCCAATAATATCGCTCCTTTCATATAGGAGGGCTAAATCCCATCTAGATCATTCATATTTCTCATACGATTCATAATATTCCCAATGTCTACTTTTATTATTAACCGGCCAAGGATAACTTTCAATAGTATCAAAGTAAATTAATTCTCGTATAGAAATATAATGACTTCAGGTCTAAGGATCCATACATCATTATCACTATGAGATTAACTTATGACACTATAAACATGTAGTATCTCACAACGGGTCAATCCAGCACCATGTATCTAATACATGTGCCTGTATTTTGACGTTAGTATCACTATACCTATGATCAATGAGATGTGATCATCAGTTAATAAATACACTAGTCTAAATGTATTTATTATCGTCCCTTAACAATAATACACGACTAGGGACCATTAGGAATATCAATTCTATTCTCATAATCTCATTTCTAAGTCACGTACTTAGAGATATAGATTTACATATCATATTCCAAGGATATTTATTAATCTAACATTTTATCACATAAAATAAAGTTGTAATAAATTACTAAAGAATAATGCATCGAATCATAATTCATAATCCAAATGTTTTATAACATAAACATAATAGTGTTGTCTCTAGGGCACAAACACTAACAAGCTATGACTATTTTACATCAAAGGACTAAATACGAATTTTTCAGGATGTCTCTAGCTAAGCATCCACCGGAGAATATGCTACACCTCCAGAGCAGGGCTAGAAAGTATATCCAGGTTGATGAAAGTATGAAAAAGACAGTAGTAGATAGCGATGGTGGCAAGATGCAGAAGAAGGATCAAGAGTATGATGCCAAGGACAAATATCCTTGAACTGGATTTTTTTTACTCCACTTTAGAGAAGAATAAACCACCAAGGTTCACTGAATATACAAGTTTGAACGCTCCAAAGAGCCAAATCCTTATGGAAATCGAGAAGAACAAAGAGCTCAGATAGCCGAAGCCACTAAGGGGGCGAAAAAAGAGACAAGGGTCGATATTGTAGGTTCCATAGAGATATTGGTCATGATACTAATGATTGTAGGCAACTCAAGGATGAGATTGAGTATTTAATCCGAAGAGGAAAATTTGGATGTTTCACCAAGAGTGAAGAGGCTGGAGGCCAAAAAGAGATAATGATCGATGAGACGACGACCGAAGGGGAAACAACCGAGATCGTAACTCGCAGTTCCTAGGGCCAGTAATTAACATGATCTCAGAATGACCCTCTAGTTTTCACTATGATAATTGGAAATTTTCCTGTTATGAGAGTCCTAGTTGACAATTGAGCTTTCGTGGTTAATCTAATCCATGACACGTTCCTAAGGATGTGGTACAATGACTCCCAACTAAATCCGTTTGACACACCCATCTATGGGTTTAACCAAGTGGAATTCCAATTCAAAAGAGAAATACAACTTCCTGTGACTATTGAGGAAAAGCCCAGAGAGGCCGTAAAGATTTTAAACTTTCAGGTTGTTAAGGCAGCCTCTACTTACAACGCTATCATGGGAGGAACAGGGATTTATGCGTTCAAGGTTATACCCTCAACCTACCACATGCAACTGAAGTTCCTGACCATGAATGGTGTCAGTGAGACAAAAGGAGATCAGAAAATGGCCCGCAGTTGCTATGTTGCAGCACTTAGGCCTGATGGAGCAGGGGGCATGTTCTCCCCATAGAAGACATGTATATCTGTGACAATGAAGAACTTCGGGAGAAGCCAACGGAGGACTTAGTACCAATTTATATAGACTCTTTAGACCAGGATAAGGTCACATACATTGGAGCATTTTTGAATAAGCCCCTGAAGGTTCAATTGATAACTTTCTTACAAGAAAACAGTGATGTGTTTGCTTAAATGGAAGCTGATACGCCTGGGATTGACATCAACCTTATAACTCATAAATTGAATGTCGATCCAACTTGGAAGGCCGTCAGTAGAAGAAGAGAACTTATACCCCAGACAGGATGAAAGCCATTAAACAGGATTTGAGAAGGTCCTAGAAGCTGGATTTATAGAGGAAGTGAAATTCTCTGAGTGGTTGACCAACCCCATGATGGTCAAGAAGGCCAATAGGAAGTGGATAATGTGCATCGACTTCACTGACTTGAATGATGCTGTCCTAGGGACTGCTAGCCCTACCAAGGATTGATACCCTGATCGATGCCACTGGAGGGAAGAAGATGTTTAGCTTCATGGATGGCTTCAGCGGTTACTATCAGATTAAAATGCAAAAAGATGGCACTTGCAAGGTATCTTTCATAAGCGACTTTGGTGTCTTTTTCTACCTTGTTATGGCTTTTAGACTTAGGAATGTAGGAACTACTTATCAGAGATTGATGAATAAGATATTCACCCATATAATTAGGAAGACCATGGAGTTTTATGTTGATGATATGTTAGTCAAAAGCCTAGCCAAGGCTGATCATATTAATCACCCCAGAGAGACATCTGAAGTGCTGAGACACCAAAAGATGATGTTAAACCCTGCCAAGTGCGCCTTTGGTGTTGGATATGGAAATTTTTTGGGGAACAAGGTCTCAAAGAGAGGAATCGAGACCAACCCCGAGATAATCAAAGCTGTAAGAACCCTAAATTTTGTAATATTTTAAAACTTCAGTGAATAATAATTGGATGTGATTATGCAAAAATTTTGAGTTCACCATAAATGAATAGTGGAATTTCGAGAATCCGAGAACGTATTCTTGTTTAACGAGCGAAATAAGTGAATGCAAAAGCCGTCGAAATTCGAAGATTCACACTTATACTACGTGTTTTAGAATCCGTAAAGAATGGTATAGAACCGGGAATACTACGTTAAATAAACATCTGATCAAGATGTTATTAAGTTCAAGAGAAAGGAATGGAAGTGATTAAAGGATTATAGACGATAAACGAAATCCTTGCGAAACGAAATGTTCTATGGGGAAACTATCAGAATAAAACGACAAGTGCATGTGTGTATATTGAATAAGAAGTGAATGGAAGCCATGCAAGGTGGCCATGCAAGATCCTACACCCAACTAGTAGTTAGAAGTGTAGCTAGTAGTTAGTAAATCAAACTAGAATAGTAGCATGAATAGTGTAGGGGAGACAAGAAGTACCATGCACCATGCTTCTACTTTTCTACTCCACCACACAAATAATCAAGCCAAACCTCCACTTTTCTTTTGTCCAAATAATTATATATCAACCCATACTTCTATTTTACACCACACCACTCAAGTATCCAAGTCAAGAAAAGCTCCCACACTCCTCATTACCAGCAGTTCGGATTTTCAGACCAAGGGGGAAAGAAAAATTTATAACTTGAGTTTTAGAGCTTCATAAATCATGAAATTTGGACCATAGCGTCCTCATTACATATAAAAGGTACGTGCAAATTTTTATGGCCATTCATTAAGGATTTCATAGGTAAATCGTGGTCCAAAGTTGGGCATGTTTTTGTTGGTTAGAAACTAAATTATGTTCTTGATGTTTTCTTGTTAGTTTAAGGCTTGTTAAGGATATATCAAGCTTCTCCAAGGTTAATACACTCTTCCTAGGTGTTCTAAGGATCCAAGAAGGTATAATTCTTCACCCTTAAAGATTTTATGGTTGGATTTTAAGAATTATTGTTTTATGGTTTCAAGATTTAAGAGATTGGGAATGCTTGAGGTTTATATGTGTAAATCTTGTTAAGTTTTAAAGATTATGAGATGTGGTTCTTGGATGTTACACTATATGATGTAAAGAATGAGTATATTAGTGAATCTTGAAGATTATATGTGTTGATGTTGGTTACAAGTAGAGGTGGCCAGTCGGGCGGGTCGGGCGGTTCGGGCCGGGCTGGGAGCGGGTTCGAACCGGAAATAATGAACACTAAACCGGCACGTTAATTAAACGAATCGGGCCGGGCTGTGCTTGAACCGATATAAGTAAACTCGTACCCAACATTGAGCTCGGTTGCGTGATGTGCGGGCCGCGGGTTGTACTACAGGCGGGCCGCGGGTTGTATTGCTCGGGCTCCTTAATTGTTATTTTTCTTTCTTTCCTAGCCTAAGTGTGTCTGTCACCTACCCTGTCACATCACATGTCACCCACTCAGCTCAACAGATTAAATAGTTTTGATATGTAAAAAAATATGGTTGTGCTCAACATATTTTAAAATTAGTTTTAAAATTAGATGTTGAGCATGTGTTGTGCTCACATAGTTTTGCGAGCCGGATTAAAAGACATATTTAATTAATTTTATTATTTCAATTTTTTGCTTAAAAGAGACAACATCTCGGTAAATTTTATTAATTAAAAATCTACATATTAATGTTCATATTAATAATCGTGTTAATTAAGAGGTATATACTTTTATCCCATTTATATATACATGATAATAGTAACTTTATTTAACTTAATTGAATAAAAGTGAATTATGATTAGTGAACAATAAAAGTAATAAGTTAAATAAATTACAATTAGATTACTAATTTATATTTGTAAATTATCCACATGATTAATGATTAATCTTAAGTAGAATTCTGTGTATGTACATGTTGCAAATGTTGAAGACTGAGACAAAGGTGGGCTTGTGCGGGCCGAATAGTGCCGGGTTGATCGGTTCAAACGGCTCGTGCGGTTCACGAGCCGGGCCGATTCGATCCCGGTTTTCAATTTAATGACTCGTAATCGGCACTATTATTACAACGAGCTGTGCGGGTTGAGAACCGGCCCGCTTCGAGCCGAATAATTACGGTTTTCGTACGAATCGGTCCCGAGTGAGCGGTTCGAACCCGCACAAATGGCCGGCTCTAGTTACAAGTACTGGAAATGGCAAGATCTTGTTGTGGTTGTTAAGTAGTGGACTCAGTTGCACATGTTCTGGTTTGTGCAGAGAATTCAGCCGTGAAATAATCTGTAAAGTGTGAACCACTAGACATGCAAATCTATATATTGTTTTGTAGTTTCAGTACATATAAAGAACGTCGCGAGGTGATTTACAGTTTAGGAGTTATGGCCGATTTAGTGAAAAGCATTTCTGTGAGAACACAGTTACGGATTGCGGAGTTGTGTGATGATTTTGGAACCCTAAAAATTATAATTTGACTATGGAAAAATCATGGTAACTGGATATTACAGTCAGGAAGAAGATCCAAAAATAATTTCATTAACATATTAATTTTTCAATTTTATAAAAATATTGGAACCAAAGTCGCGCGGTAATGCTACACGACGCGTAGCCACTGCTTAGCTACTGCCCTGTTCTGATTAAATTCTGGGAAATTTGTTTTCTAAAAAGGACAGAGTTTGTTTTTAATTAAAAATTAGAAGTTATCTAGATCGTGCACGCAAAGATGGCGTGTCAATTGATTTAATGGTTTGTGTGTTATGAGCGTTTTAGTAAAACTAGCGCGAATAATAGAACTCCATAGTCGACCGAACTTTGGAAATGTTTTCACCTATTTAAATTCATATTTTCAGATCGAAACTTTTGTGATAATTATAAAAAACACTCAAGAAGTCCTTGAGGTGGTTTCTCATTTAAATGTTAATTTTTCGATTTATTAAAAATGCTAGCGTGCAAGTCGCGTAATAGTAATTCAAGGAAAAGTCAACTATGGAAGTACTAATTTGACCGCCCGTTTTGGCCAAGTTAATAATATAATTTGGAGATGATCAAAACACGAGAGTTGTTAAGGATTGTAAGAAGAACACATAGGTGTGTCGAACGATATTTTAAATGGACAGTAATGAGGTGTGAGATGTTGTAAGTTAAATGAACCCGAGAGAGTGAAGATCGGGTAGAGTGAGTCTACTTAGAATAAGTCGATCATTGGTTAACCCGACTAACCGAGGTTATATTATGTCTTGGTAGAGGTTCCAGGGCCGAGAGGGATACATCAAGGTAGAGCTTGGACATCAGGCAAGTTTACGAAACCCTATCACAAATTATCCATGCTATATATATACTGTTGTGATATTGATGCCATGATTTACAGTTTAAAAATATATGCTTGTCTGTGATATCAATACATTCAAATTATGCGATTGTTCACGAAAACAAACTTCGTTTTATACGAGTATGAGAAATTGAAACGTAATTTTATTATAATACAAGATAGTGGGAGTCGGAGATATTTTTAAATCGATTTAATTCCGGAACGAGCCGGATGCGAAAGATTCTATTAAAATAAACAAAGTACTTTCGCGTAACATACATATTAAGCGAACGATTGAGATTTGATTTATAACTATAAGAGATAATCGAATATTCACTCAAGGGATATCCTATTTGATTATTTATTTATAAGTAATACCTAAAGAGTTACTAACATATTCGGAAAATACTTAAAGAGATATTGAAAAGTTTTTAAATCAATTCACTCTATCTAAAATGTATGTAACCATTCGAAGGATAATTATAAGATGTCAAATCCTGTCTTAAGTATTTAATTAAGATATTTATCAATTCATTGAACCTTATTGAGAAACATTTTGTACTTAAGGTTTTATCAATTCATTGAACCCTTCTTAAAAATATTATGAGACCGTAAATATTTAATACTACGTACCTCTAAAAATTATTTAAAAATAGACATAGTTCCCAAGGATACTTTATAAATTATTCAAAATTTCTCGGAAGAGATCAATCATCTGAAACTTATCAAAACCTTAGGGAACTTAGTCTAGAAGCATAAGGGTTTTGCTTCCTCGCTCAATGAAAAATAAGTGATCAATATATGTAAAACTTTACTACGGTTAAGGGTTTGAAAATGATTTTAAATTCAAAACTCCGACAACTCCCAAGGATCAATTGAATTAAAAGTGATGAATAAATCATCTTATTTAAAGCTCAACTCAGAACGATCTATTCCTTCGATAAAGGATTTTATGTAAATGATATAATTGTTTTGGGACTGGAATGTGGCCTGCCCGGCACGGAGAGGTATCGGGTAGTGACCAAGTACGGAGTGGCGCAGTATACAGTTATATGGTCTCTGTGACCATTGACTTTCGGACTTGCACGGAAATGGGCAACCATCGTGTAATGTCTTGATAAGCCCAAAGGCGGCTAGGTTTGTATTCCTTCTACTAGTAGAGAAAATTTCGTACTCGGCTGATCACCGGTACGTGGTTTATTCCAGTATAGTCCCTTTCTTCTATTTTGGAAAATTGTTGTGCAATCTACAACAGAAGGACGATAAGGCTGAGTTTTAAATCATGAGATACATGATGTGAATATCAAATCCAGTTTATAATTCTGGTTCGAGTAAAATCTTGAAGTTTGAAAAAGAGATGGATACAAGTATAAAGTGGATATAATGTTACAGTTGATTTTGAGAATATTACAAGTTTGACAAGCATATATGTTTTCAGAAATCTTTGAAAAATATGAAGTACATTTATTGTTATATATATATACATATAAATATATATGTACCTTGATGAGCCTTAGTGCTCACTCTTTCTTTTATATATCATATCACAACAGATAGCCAATATGCTGGAGAGAAGGCATTTGCGTGGAGAACACGTAGACTTCCACAAACTTTTTGCAGCTTTGCTCAGGTAGACCAGAGTATGTAGATAGGATGCTGTTCAAGTTAGAAATATTCATAACTTCATGTAGAGGTTATGAGTAATAGTGTGAGATCCTGGAAAGTGTATTTGATGTGTAATAACAGATGTTATTGGTTATGTATTGTTTCTAAGATTATAACTTGTATATGTGAAGGATTGGGGTCTATGATGTGGTTTTGTTGGAACATGCGGATTAACACATGTGACAAAGGATTGGATGGATATGTGATGACCCAAATTCCTAACCTCGAATTTGGGGGTGTTACAGAAGTGGTATCAGAGCTTTAGGTTATAAATCTTGGAAACGATAGGAGTAAAATCGGGTAGACGTAAGGATAAAAATGAATTAATGAGAACTCTCATCGAGTTCGTAGTTGGATTACTACAGAGTAGTCGCGACGGTAGTACCCCAAGGGAACATTAGCCTTAAGAGTAAAAGTATCGGTTAAGTTATTAGCAGTCGATTGAAAAGCCAGCATTAAAGGAAGAGAATGAGTTGTAGTACTCAGAGACAAGAGTGCTAAGAGTTATGTGTAAAAGAGAGTCTATCGGTTGAGCCGATAGAGTTTGTTGATGGACTACCACGAGTTATATTGAAGTATTTATGTGAAGTGTTACACGTAGATTGTTGGAATCATTTGAGATCGACAGGATGAGGAAAGGAGGAAAATGTACAGGATTTTTTAGTAGTATTGATATAGAAGTGGAGCTGGGTCTCCGAAGAAAGCGGAATGAAGACGATACTTCCAATACCATAGGTTGATTGGATAACCCGAGTCTTGCTACTCATAGCTCTTTATAGATTGCCCTTGAGGAGACATATCAGGCGAGAATCAAGATGCTTAATTCTTTTTACTATTAAGGTTATTAAGTTACCTGAATTGGTTGAAAGTATTGTTCCGACAATAAGGGCCCAATACGCAACGAGCAACGATTGCACCAAGAAGGGTATTCGCTATACAATTGAGGAATCTGTCATATGAGGAAGATTTTAGCGTATCCCAATACGAACACGCTATACAATAATACGAAATCATTTCATCTGTTAATCCATTATGGTTCAGCGCGGAAAGTGAGAATCGACAGTATAACTTCTAAAAATTTCATGCTCCTGCAATCAACACAGCTAGGTCCAAACTACTGAGGAGAATACTAGGAGGTCTGACGCAGGATTCCAAGAGTGGGATCTCATTAGAAGCTACGTGTATATTCTCGACAGAATGTCGTCCTTTGCTAACGTATCAAATCAGGCGCATGGGCACAACATTTTGCGAGTAACTAAAGAGGAATGAAGAATGTATTTGCGAAAAAGCAAGTTATTAAGCGACTTTAAAAAAAAATGCTTAGAGACGCGAATATTGGTATATGGAATTACGAAGATGGGGAGGTGAGATCATTCCCGGATGGGTAATGATGACGGTTAAGGATAATCAATGACCAATCATGTTGTCCACTTGCTGTCACACGATTCCCTTCAAACTATCCATCATCATGTCACCTTGATAAGCTATATCAAGTAACATCATTGATTCCTACTTTGGATTCGTAGGATAACGAACCGTTGATATTTTTCTCTAAACTGGAACTTATCTAAAGGTCTTTTATTCGATCAATATGCTTCATTCTCAAATCTTATGATTATCTTGTCTGGCTTAAGCTTATCCATATTTTTTTCGATTATCCGTGTAATGTTTGATGAATTATTTTCTATCAAATTAATGAATAAATCTTGCTGGATATCGATTACTTTCTTTCATACTTGGACTCTTCCCTCGAGTTCATAAATAAGTAATAAGTTGTTATGCTCATAGATGATCAAGTGTTCAGAGATTTCTCGTGAATTCTTTTCCCCTATTCCAGAAGGGGGTTGTACATCGAACGTTGTAATCGTAATGAAACTATCAAATTGATGTTGGTATTCAAAGTTCAATTCTATTAAATGCTTTGCTGTTTACAGAGACACCTTTGGGTGGAACGCTTTTTTGGTATGAAATATTTGATGAATGGCTATCGATTATTCCGATGCCAAGAACGCTCTATTCAGAGTCTATAGTTACTCTCGCTCTAGAACTCAATGACTCTGTATTCTCAACTCGATTATCCTGGTAGCCATAACTTCTTCAATGGCTATGATGTTGAGATTTTTGACTCACAGACTGAATTGGCTAGTTGCATATAATTTCTTGAAAAACTAGCCAATTGTTCTGACTAGTTGAAATTTTAAATGATGTAAGGAAAAGTCTAGCTAATCATTTTACTCAGTTATTGTATATCCAAAATTAATTGAGCTAGCCATTTTGTTTAGCTAGTTGTTAATGTTTCTTGAGGTGGACTAGGTATTGTTCCACTAGTTCACCCTTCAATTTAATTGTGTAAGTGAATCCATAAGCATTTTTCATGCAAAAACGCAGGATGAAATCTTAATAATAATGTCTAGATGATATTGATATCTTGGGAATCATTTTCCAAGGCTAATTACCTTATGGATAACAGGAAGTATAGATGTGAACTGTTGTTCTGACGTGAGATTGAAAACTCAATACTATGATTACGTGGCCGGAGTACCGTGATGAGTAAATTATTTTAGAGTGGGAATAACGTGTTAAGGAAAATGCTGCCGTGATTGGGGTTACACCCTTGCAAGGTTGCGACGATGTTAGTGGTTAATGAATTAGAGAACGATCAAGCCTGTGAGACCTTGAGGTAATAAATTTTCGTGGTCTATTGGAAAGATGAGTAACAGATCGATGTTAGGAATAATTGACGATGAGGGAAGACCTTTGTGCGAATTATGATGAGGCATCCTAAGCATGACCTAGAATAACCGCGATAAAGCTCGTGTTACAAGAAATAAAGATTTTAACTTATGAGGATGACTGTGATTATTTTTAGAATATATATATAGTATCATAAGACATGAGGTAAAATATATAATCAAGATTAATCAAGGAATAAGATTGCGAAGTTCTCCGTAACTGAGGGAGAGCCAGTGTGGTGGCCGACCCTGTAAGTAAGAGAAGGGACTTGAGATGCAAAAAAATTCAGGACAACTGGTAAGAAGAGTTGAAAGGGATGAAGTTGAAATTATGATAACAGAAAAGTAACTAGTAGAATTAATGAAAAGCAAGAGTCGATCAATATTGACAAAGAAGCGAAGGTTATGACAAGAAGGAATAATGAGGAGTGGAAACTTATCTTGTAAAAGGAAGAATTAATGTCATATTGAAACTTAAGAGAATATTGACCATGATTAAATAAAAAAAAGAACGCTCGTAGCTGAGCAAGAGAATACTCAACACGCCAGAGTATTAAGGTAGAAGATCGAAGAATTAGTGGACAAAATGAAACCAGCAAAGATTTTAATAAGTGCAAGGATTTATTTTGGTAACTTTGGAGTAAGGATTACCAAGGACCCAGTCGGTCCATGGTACTATTTGGGGTTATAATTTATAGGTTAAATAAGCCTGCTTATTATCGTATCATAAACGTGAGATCTTCCCTTGACAATTTGTTATGAAGACGAAAGAAAAGATTAGCGACAAGGAACCCCAATAGTGTTTGTACCAAATAAAAACCCAAGGTTGATTCCATAATTGGATTAATTTCTAGTTATTTTGTGGATAAGATCGAGTGTGCACTGCTTAAGGAACACGGATCGACAGGTAGAGTGAGGGAAACTATCGCCAACAGGAAGTTTTATGTAGTGCACTTATCATTCAAGTATAAGAAAGAGACACCGATACACTGACGATGTGACGCAGTGGAAAGTTGAAGAAAGTGAGGTAGAAGCACAATGGAGGACAGAGAAGGTCATCCAAACCCTTAGAAGCGACTGATGGCAACTCCCAATGCATGTGAATACGTCCAAGATGCTAGAGAGGACACGAAATACGGCAATGATAAAGACGCGTCATATTAAGCATAATATGTTGGAATCTGTTAGGTCACACTCACTGTAGAGGGGGTGAATACAGTGTATAATACAATCAAATCGAACTTTAATATCGTAAGTAACAGAAAACAAACTTTATTGAAACAATAAACTCTGTTATAGTATGGAACTGTTACCTCTCAGTGATGAACAAATATCACGAGAGCTGCTAGGGTTACAATGAATAATCTTCTCGAATTAATGATAACACTTATAGTGTAAACCCTATGTCTGTGTTTATATACTACACAGTTACAAGATATTCGCTAATTGATATGGAATATAATTCTGCTTTCTAAAATATATCAATCAGATATCTTTTCTTCCAAGTATTCCATTCTTCACGGAACTCCTTCTTCATGCATATCTCTTCTTATGTTTATCTCAATCTTCTTTCCTTTAATCAGCTACTTCCCTTATCTAATCGTCCTTCAGCACTTAAGTTCTGATATCCAACTTTTGATGATTATCTCCTGATAATATAAGTACTGATATCCTTAAGTCCTGACTTCCAGTATAAGTACTGATTCCCAGTTAAGTACTGATTTGTCCTGTTAAGTAAGATCTGAAAACTAAACATAAAACATATTAGCCATGACATTATCAAATATATCTAACAATCTCCCCCAACTTGTAAATTAGCATAATATACAAGTTTAACAGATATTTGATGATGTCAAAAATATTAAGTACAAATGCATGAGAATTAGACTAGATAACTACAACTTATAGTCCTTAAAGCTTTACCAATATTTAACTTCTGATAACAACTTCAATCTGTACAAATATCAGAATTTAAGTAGTTGTAAATCTTTGACTTGGCTTCATTTTCTGATCTCTCTGATGTCAGGAGTTGTTTTGAGATAGTTCTTCAACAAACATCTCTCAGCATATCTAAGTTCATCAATCATTCTCCTTTTGGCACCTTTAAGCTCTGCAGTATCTTCACCAATTTGAAAGATTGCAGCCCTGAGATCATTAATCTTTGCTTTTCTTATATCCTGATCCAGTCTGATCAAATAAGCTTTATCAGACTCAAGATTGAATTCCACAGCCCTGTACCCTAGAAAGGTAGTTATAATTTGAGCATAATTGGGCTTCATTTCAACTATATCATCCTTGTGATCTCTGTACTTTGGAACATATATGCTGTCAGACTTAACAGAATAAAGCCTTTTCTGTCTCTGAATCTGATCCTTCAAATAGTTTGCAGCAGTTCCTGTTATTCTGTCATCCACTTGAAGTAAGAATAGTACATGCTCCAGTTCTTTAAAATACTTCAATGGAATGGCATTTTGTCTTATATGATAAACCCTACCATCTGTCATGAAATACAACAAGATGTATTCTTTCAAGTAGGTATGGTAAACCATTTGTACAGATTCTAGTTGATTCAATCTCTCAGGAGTTGCTCCAATACCTGGTTCACTCAAGGAAGTTGGATCATTGGTAGTGTTCTGTATTCTTCTTTCATCAGCACTTCCCAATCCAGTTTTATCTCTTGCTTCCTTTCCAGTAACTACTCTAGCTTCAAAACCACTTGCAGTAGACTTCAAAGGTTGAGTCTGTTTTGCTTTAGTGAATCCTGGTAGGAGTGTCTTTGTTCATCATGGCAGCTATAGATTAATTCACCAAGTTGATTGAGGCCAAGGCACTGGAAAAGATAACAACTCAGCAGATTTGTCAATTCTTTGGGAGAATATGATATGCAGGTTTGGAATCCCGTACATCAATTTCATGGATAATGGGCGATAGTTTGATAATGCAAAGTTTAAGAAGTACTGTAATGATTACAGCATAGAGCTTCGCTGCACCTCGGTTGCACGCCCACGGGAAAACGGGCATGCAGAAGTTTCTAATTGAATCATCCTTGATGGAATTAAGAAAAAGGTCGAACACTCGAGGAACACTTGGGTGGACGAGCTATTTCCTATACTATGGGCATATCATACCACCTGCAAAGTGATGACTGAAGATACCCCATTCATGTTGGCTTATGGAGCCGAAGTTGTGGTGCCCATAGAGATCACTCATGGATCGCCTAAGGTCGAAGCTGATGAACCAGACACCAATGAAGAAGGAATGAGGCTTGCTCTCGATCTTATCAACGAGGTCAGAGATGAAGCTAATGCCTAGAATGTAGAGCATCAACAAAGAGTCTCCCTATATTACAATAGAAAGGGTTAAGGAAAGGTTCTTTAAGCAAGGAGACTTGTTCTTAATAAAGATTGGGGTATCAGAAGTCGGGGAGAGAGGAAAGCCATCCCCTAACTCGGAAGGACCTTATAAGGTTAAGAAGACTTTAGGACGAGGATTCTACAAGCTAGAGACCTTGAACGGTGATGAAGTTCCCCGGGACAGCCCCTGAAGCGAAGGACGGGAACGATCTCGATGAAGAGGAAAAAAGCGATATATTATACATACTTGGCACGCTTCAAACCTGAAGGTTTATTATGTTTAGGACGTTCATAATATATTCCTGGTACTTATTATTAGATATATAAATAAGGTAGATGAGACTATTTCATGTAAGGGTTGAATCCGTTTTCTAAAGATAGTATCTATTTAAGCAAGTTTTTTCTATTATTTTGTCTATAAATTTATTTAAGTACGAGCATCCAAGGAATGCAAGTCCCGAAGGAACAAATGCCGAAAATGAAAGACAAGTATGAAAATGAACTAATAGTGCATAGATAAAATCTCGAAGGATCTTAGGTTACAGACCATAAAAAGTTTAAATTCCAAAAAGGATTGCAAATAAACAAAGTTCTGAATAGAAAAGCTACAAGTGGCATCTAAAGTCTTGCAAGGCTATCATAATCATTCATCTGAAGAATCATCCTCCTCTTCATTTCCTGTTCCATGAGCAACCTCGTCCTCCTCCTTTTTTTCACCATCTTCATCTGAGCCAGCCTCGAGGGAAGAGCTACTACTCCCTATAACCGGTTCCCGGATCTTCTTATAAAGAGCCGCCTTAGAGTTAGGGCTTATTGAAGGAGCTTTTCCTTTAGAGCCAGAATCCCCGCGACTCGAATTGGATAAGGACTACTGGCGAGTAGTCTCGAGTGCAGACCTGGAGGCCTGTCCGGATAGATCAACCACATGACTCGCTCAAGGGAAGGTGAAAAGGCTCGGGTCAACCATGTCTGCATACATGCTATGGACGTCCTTTATGTGCCTTTTCCATCAAATTGCCAAGTTTACATGATGTATTTAATCATCATGGTCATTCATCATCTGGAGATACTCTTTAGACTCGTGATACACCTTCGCGAGTTCTCTCCACTTTATTTTCCACCTTTTCATCTCCTTGGAGTACTTCTTCTCGAAGAGAGCAACCTTTTCCTTCGCTTGATGTGCCTTAGACTCCCATTCCTTTGAAGAGATCTCATCTTGTCCATGGAGACTTGCAGTGCTGTATAGTCACTCCTTATTTTGATGTTCTATGTGGAGGATACAGCGAAGTAGGCATTTACCTAACACAGAAAATTAAAAGAGAGGTCATAAAAAAGCTAACTCCATGAAAGACAGGGATAAGATGCTAAGATGACCAAGACTCAAGAAGGTCGAGTCCCTTGCATGGGGAGTCTTGGCCGACCAAGACCTTCACGAAGGTCTGATCCCGGCCAATCAAGACTCAAGGGGGCCAAGTCCCCCACATGGAGGGTCTAGGCCGACCAAGACCCTACGGAAGGATGTCTCAATTGGCCCATGATTTTTAAAGCTAAAAAAGTGCTTTTGCACATTAAATTTTACAAGTTAAAAGTAATTAATACAAGGCGTGAGCCCCTAACACCTCGGCCTCGAGTAGCTTCTCACCCAATGAGACGTGAACAAGGTCTGGGGGAGTAATGCAATTTCTGGACCATTCAAGAGCAAGATCCGGACTCCCGAACACCGAGTCATTGGTTGATATGCCCAATGAAGGTTGAAAGGGGATTTTCACGTTTCCATCTGAACCCTTGATCTTTTCTTTCCGGAGCCATAGGCCTCAAGGAATGCCGAGACTTCAGGAATGCGGTTCGCCTGCTTGGTAGCTTCCCTAGCCATCCTCTTGGTGACCATGTCACGCTGGTCGGTTAGTGCATCCAAGGCTTTAGCATCTGAAATAAAATAAAGGAAAGGTAGATGTAAGAATAAACTTGATCAAGTTTGGATAGAAAAAAATGAATACCCTCTATAGAGAGGATGCTAATGTCGGCCTTCACGAGTTTTTTCTCCTTAACAAACTTCCAATAAGTGGTTCGTCCATCATCCTCCATATGACGGTCACGAGCGTAGAGCTCAACATCTGTGAGGTGAAGAATGTAGTGAGCACTGTCTATAGGAAAACTGAAATCGCGTCTGAAGTACGCCCCCAGTCACCTTCCTTCCACTGCAAGACCACAAACGTTTTATTCTATTGATGAATCAAGTCGTGAAGAGAGTGAGTGTTCACAATATAAGGAACACGTGGCCTGTGTTATAGCAGAACTCGGACAAGCCTGAAGGAAGGAGATGACTTTAACATGAATATGCTTCAAAACATCGAGGCACTCAAAGAAATTTCAAGGTCATTGCACATTATAATTAAAATGATGATAAAAGCCCATCAATTGGGGTAGAGCTGACAAGGGTGAACCTTCAGCTCGACAAGGAGTCTGGGAATGAAGGGGTTTAGAGGGAACCTTAATGAAGGGGTTTAGAGGGAACCTTAGTCTAGAGTTCAACACCGTTTTGTACATAGTGCTACTTAGATTGCAAGTCCTCTCATTACATTTAGCCTTGCAAACCATGATACAGTCGGGCCGGGGATAACTTGACATGATCATGTCAACGTCCTCTTCATCGAGCATGCTTCTATATTTGAAGGCATCGAAGTGCATAGTGCTCGGGTACTCATCGGCTCGCTAATCTTACATGTTTTTCAAGCTATTAGAACAATGATTAAGAGAGTAGGGGGAACGAAAGCTATACCTTTCAGTGACCGTATCGTGGCTTGTTTGTGTAAAGCCTTCTTAGCTGAGATAAAGGGCCTGCCGTAAGGACCTTGAGACATCCTAAAACACTTAGGAAGTTGAGAGCTATTAAGCTTGAAATAATTTGGGAGAAGTGGAGAAATGAAGGTGTGAATAAAAATGAGCACTTCTCATCTTCTTTTATAGGAAAAAAGGCACCTACTATAGCAGGTCACAACTTTTCCTGGTTCGCGCTAGCAGGTATCACTCGAAAAAAGAGCAAAAAATGACAATAAAATGATCAAGAACTCAGAGAAAAGGACATAATAAACGAATAATGTGATACAGAACATCGATTATCGTATTAGTCCTCCAAGGAAAGCTTGGTGAAGGATAAACATAATTTATTAGTATTAATCTGACGATTATTTGTGCTAGTTATAATGATTGGTGAGAATATTGAAACAAGAGCAAGGTTTAAAATTAACACGAATGGCCATCTATAGCCACGACTCGATTACGATAATATTCTGGGAAACAAGTTTTGTGAAGAGTAGAACGGTTACGGGAACAAGTTCTGAATGTCCACGACACAAGTCAACAAGAAGACTATCGGCCAACTTGAACCCTCATGGAGGGAAACAAGTTTCGTGAAGTACAGAACGTTCACGAGAACAAGTATAGAACGTTCACGAGAAAAAATACAAAAAGTCTCGAGAGACATTACGACTCGGCTGACCAGGACCACTATGGAGGTGGCTCTTTGGCCGACCAAGAGCAGGATGGGCCAACTCCTCCACATGGAGGCCTCTGGACGACCAGAACCTTCACGGAGGTTGGTCTAGAGCCTCCTTCAGGACTCCTCGCGACCCTCCTCTCCTCGAAATGGTTTTGGAAAATTTAAGGAAAAAATTCAATTTTTTTTTAAATTTTCAGGATTTTAAACTTAGCCCCAATTAGGGTCGATTAGTGAGTATTAGCCCCGCTTAGGGCCGATTAGTGTATATTACACGTAATTAGCCTGAATAAAGGGTAATTAGTGGCTTGTGTGATAAAATTAGCCCCGTTTAGGGTCGTTTAACTTATCTGCGCACATGATTAGTGTGGATTATGAATAATTAGTGGCTTGTGTATACCAATTAGTCTTGATTAAGACAAATTAGCCCCGATTAAGGCCAGTTAGCTTCGATTAAGGCCGATTAGTGCACTATAGCTTAAAATTAGGTTGTTTAAAGCCTTATTAGAAGCTTGAACATGGAAATTAGCCTCGATTAGGACCTGTAAGCAGCTTACATATAATAATTATTCTTGACAAAGATTAAAAGGTGATCAAAGTTCGCTTTTAAGTCCCAATTAGGATTGTTTAGTGTCAAACACTATCCTATTAGCCCGTGCTAAGGCCTTAAGTATGTATACTTACACTAAAAATGCATAAGTCATTGTAAATGTGTAGGTCACTCCATAGTTTCTGATAAAATGATGATACCCATGAAGGGCCGACACCCGTGAAGGGCCAATACCCGAGAAGGGCCAAAAGTACCCTGAGTCGCGAATAGACCATTATAACTTTCACAAAAACTCGAGTAGTATTCCCCCAAAGTTGGGGGGAAATGATATGGATAGAACATACATCCTAATGACACATTAAATGTCGCATTGATTGCGCGTGAAAATCTGGTCAAAATTCCAAAACAAAACAGGCTGATCAAGGCCTGTTACAGACTAAAGACTACCCAAGTCGTCAAGGCCCACAATCCGAGGTCGTCAAGACCCACGAGCACAAGTCGTCAAGGTCCAAGAACATAAGTTGTCCACGGACTAAGCCTAATACGGCTGAGAGACCAAGAACATGATGTCCAACATGAACACTAACTCCTATAATGAAGGATACAGAATCCCTTGCTTTACAGGAGTCCTAATTACCATCTAAGTTGGAAACCTGTCCACCAAGTCTCCCAACACGAGTCTAACTCTAGACTCACATCTATATAAAGAGACCTACCCCTCAACCTAGAACTATGTTCTGGCTTGATTCTCTACAATACAGAGATACATAGGCATCTTACGAGGACACCTAGTTGCTACCGCGAGAATAGCCATTAAAGCTCGAAGTTCACAAACCCTAGCATTAAATACTAAAAACCCCTAGTTTTTATTCCACAACAGTAGGGGTGGCCAAAATCAATAGGACCTGAAATATGACACAAAGTTGACACATAAAATTATGAATTAGGGTCGAGATTTTCATTTCGGGTTCGAGTTGATACAAAACTAACCCTAAAAAATTGGGTCAATTTTGGGTAACCAAAAATACGCGTAATTAACCCGATATATATATATATATATATTTAATACACATATTATTAAGTTTGTCATATAGCCAGGTCATATGTTCTGGCCCAATAAAAAGCCCATAACATTTAAAATGCACCTATCGAACCCTAATTTTAGTTTTACAGCCTCTCCTCATCTTATTTTCTTATCATTATCTTTTTTAAATGAAATTACAACTTCATAAGAATAGGATCCCACACACATAGATCATTGAGTGTTCCTTCCAAATCATAATCATTGTTCCTTAAAAGATTTTTGGTCAAATCAACCTGCTTAAAGCCCATTTCTTCGAGTTCCTATAAAAGAGTTTTCTCAACTAGATCCTTATATTTTCGGACGCATGCCATCTAGTTAAGAACACCCACATCTGAATATTGAGGAGCATAAACTGGTTCAACTTTGGACAGATCAACAACTAGATACTTTACTGGCATGTATATGTCGAGTTAAGTTAGATTATTTCGTGTCGGGTTCGGGTCACCCGAGACCCGAACAGGTTGAATCGGGTCACCCCACACCCGAACAGGTTGGGTTCGGATTTCGGGTTGGTTCGGGTTCAGGTTGACTTAAGAATAGGACTGAGTATAGTCAACTTGATACGAACCCATTACCGAAATTGTCACCCCTAAGAATAGGCTCGACCAATAAATAATATATCAAGCAATTGTTCGAGCTTTATATATATATATCTACACTGTTATAAGCAAAATATGATTTTATTTGGTCAGTTGTACTAGAAAAAAAATGCACATTTCTGATGATCAAAATTGGTAAAAAATAAATTTACCCTGTCTTAAAATAATGGCCAAATGGATTATAACCAACCGATAAAAGTGTTCGGTTAAAATCTGGTCGTAAATGACACCTCGGTCGATCAGTCGATTATTAGTGTTATTACCAATAGTAATCCAACCGAAAAAAATAGTTATTACGTTCCATACATGTGTTTCCTGGGCCCACATAAGACATGGAAATTATGTGTTCATTGCCATGTTCTATTTAACATACCATGACTAGTAATCCAAAAAGGGTGTGTAATATCAATCTTTTGTCTAAGCAGTTATAACCAATCACTAGTAAATAAATATGGTCGGATTCATCGGTCAACCGGTCACTAATGGTAGCGTGGAGATGATCACTTTTATGGGCACAATTTTGGGCAAAGAGGCCTAAAATATAGTGATCATCTCCATTACACCTGCACATGTAAATATTAACTATATTATTTTAATATATAAACAAAAAATGAAAGGATAAAATGTGTATAATATATAAATAAAAAATGAAAATATCATACAATTCTGAAGTTGCACATAAGTTAAAATAAAAATTCATCACTGATTTATAGTATATTAAAAGTAAAAGACCAGTCTAATTGTAATAACCCCAAAAATTTTGGACTTTTTGTAACCCTTATGAATAGTGATTTTGCTGATTAAGGAAATTTTTCATGCCACACTATGTAGGAATTCTTTTATTGATATTCTGAAATCTTATTAGTACTCCATAACGTATATGAGTGTATGTAAAGATCGTCAGAATCCAAATTCGAACACTTTGATTTTTCCCGAAAATCCACCAGATACCGAAATAATTGAGTACAAGGTAACATGATTAAAAGCATTTAAATTCAAGGATTATAAGCAAGGATCATTAAAGGACTATAAAATATTAAGAGAGGGTTAGGGAAGCCCAAGCAATAATATCCCGGATATGATCCCTCAAACGATCAACGAGAACGAGAGTTAAGCGAACCGTAAAACAAATAAACGTCCAAGGGGCAAGCACATGCAAGTAACATGAGAAGGAAGCTTCTAAGATAAGCTAAAACATGTGGTTAGAAGCAAGGTGACATCATCACACCACAAGAATGAGACATGTGGCAAAGTAGTGATGCAAGCAATGACATAAGCAAGTGAAAACGAGATATTTAGCCAATAATTAACCACAACCATGCATTCTTTGCACAAATATCAAGGAAAGACAAGCAAGCAAAAGCTCTCCCCCATTTCTTTCTTCTTCCATTCGGCCTTTTCTTTTCAAGAAATGAAGAAATAGATTTTCAAAACTCAAGTTCTAGGCCATGGAAAATTACAAGGTTTGTTTCCTTGTATCATATATTTCATAACTTAGTTATACCATGAGTTTAAGATCAAGATTCCATGGTTTGATTAGCTAATCCACTCATCAAGGATGATGATGGATAGTAGTGAATAGTAACTTACTTTGATTTTCTTGATTTTCATGAAAGCTTAAGGTTGATTAAGCATAGATCATGGTTCCTAGAGGCTTGTTAGTGACTACCCACTCTCCAAGGAAGGTATAAACTCTTGAACCCTTAGTTTTAAGTTTGGTTTGTTTGGATGATAATAATGCTCAGATGAATGAGTTTAGTTTGATGTTGATGGATGTTGGATTGTTGTTGAATTGGTGATGATTTGGTGTAGTTTAAACTTTGGAAATCGTTAGGTTATAGCCGTCGTAATGCCCGATTTTCTATAAACTGTTTTATGATTAACTGTTGGAACCGAACACCCACTTCTATAAACTAACCACTTGCATGCTTAGATAGGTTATGTTTCAAGCTTCGTTTTGATATGTGGTTTGCTTGAATCCGATGTACGGTTTAGGAGAAACGACCGTTTTAAGTAACGGTGTTTCGCGAACGAACCTTTACCCCTCGCCTTACTTTGAAACCTTGGTTAAGGCCCTTAAATGACTAATTGGAGTATGAAATAATTATGTAAATTGTATTAGGCAGTTGTTAGGGTACTCGCGAAAGAATCTCCTTAAAATTCTTAATGGTTAATTTATTAAAAATGGTGAAGCCGAGGGTACTCGAACGACTTATGTGATTCGTTAAGCGTAGAAGTGACCATAAGCGAACGTTAGGGTTCAATTGGTTAAAGTCTAGTTTCTTAAGCGACCGGGTTTTAATTCCGACTTATGTTGTTGTTCATAGGTTATTGGACCCACTCTAAGCTTAAGTCTATCCGGGAACACTCAGGCAAGTTTTCTACCCGTTATACTATTGTTGTGATGTAAATATATGTATATCCATTATCTTGTGATAAGTTCATGATTGTTATTAGCAAATCTTGCGGTATATTGGAGCATGTGATATGGTATATATGCATCTCTGTTTCATAATCTTGATATCTAATTGTTGATTCAATTGCTTATAAGTTGCATAATACCTATGCTAGAGATAAGCAGTAGTTGCGTATACCCTTAGTATAGGGGACCCAAATGTGAACATTTTTCTAAACCGGGAGTCGATGTTCCCGAGTATAATATATATATATATTGATATAGTTTTCAAAACTATTAATCTAATAAGGTTTATTCGATAACTTTATTTTATTTAATGAATATTATTCTAAATATTCATTCGGGAACTTATGACTCCGCTTACTTTATTTAATGAATATTATTTTGAATATTCATTCGAGGACTTAAGACTCCATTTATTTTATTTAATGAATATTATTTTGAATATTCATTTGAGGACTTATGACTCCGCTTATTTATTAAATAATATTCTTTATTTTATTAAAGAATAATGTTTCGATAATCAAACTTATTTTCGATTATTCAAATAAAGATCGTACTTTCGTATAAGTATATCTTTGGTTATTTATTATTCATTTCAAGTATAAGTTTTAAAACTTCTACTTCAATTATTTTTATAAGGATTATCCTTTTGGGAATATTATTTAAATAATAATATTCATATATTTTTTAATATATTGGGACTGATTTATTTCATTAAATCAGCATTACTCCAAATATTCTTAAAAATGTTTTCAAGTCTTCAAAATGATTTTTAAAAGTTAGAGCGGATCCCAAAACTCATTTTTATATTTAAGATCTTCCTTTCGAAGGGGATTTAAATACTCGCTCAAAATCTTAGGGATCCGGCTCTGTGGTGTATTTTATATTCGCAACGAGGTTGCTGTTTTGAGAAAACAATTTGATTACTTGCCCAACGTTCGGGAAGTAAGTCCATCTAATTGAGTCGGCTTAAGTGACAGGCCGGGGTACGGTCTATGAAGGTGTAAGAGGCTGGATGACAGTCCATCCACGCGTGAGTGACCGGGTAACGGTCTAGCGCGAGGTCCTAATGCGGCCAGGGTGATGACCGGCGAGGAATTCATCCATCTATAGTAGAAAAGGTTACTTATTGGTATCTTTGCCTGATCAGCAAGATATTGGGTTTATGCCAAAATTCTTTTCTTTCCAAATGCATTGGATATTACAATTCTGTCCATACTTTACATGACAGAGGTTTTCAGGAAATGTATGAGAGATATATATGGATATATATCGGGACTTAATGAAGTATCTCGTAACTTCATTTCTTTTGAATGATATTTCAAAGATTGAATTTATTCAAATCTTATCTTGTATTCTCATGTATGTGATGAACTTTTGAAACTAATTATAACTTGAATGGTTGTAGTTCAAGTAGTATTCGGAAAAGATATAAGTATATTGGAGTATCTTGTAACTTCATCTTTTCAACTTATATCTGGTTAATGATTATCTTATGCATGACAAAGATTTTCACAAAAACGTTGAGACAATGTTAGATATATGAGATCACCTTGCAAAGATATTTTTATAAAGTTATAAACTGGAACTCTGTGTACATTATACATGTCTGAGGAATTCAAAGATTTTGAGTAGTATATATGTATATATATACTGAATATTTTGCGACTTGTCGCGTTAACATATCAACTTGGTTCATTTCTTCTTGACCAAGACTTTTATGAGTACTATGAGAATGCTCATATATTGTTAATTATTATACATATTATTTCGGTGGGCTTGTTGCTCACCCTTGCTTTCTTCTTTCATCACACAACAACAGATAGACAAGATGAACAGGACCAAGCTCCCAATTTGTGAGCAGATAGGAAACGTTCCGCAGTTTCCTGTAGGTGTTGATACCGTTGTAGCTGAGGTAGGAGCTACCAGTAGGCTAGGCTTTCAACTTTTGATGTACCAGACTTATGTATATTATGAATTGTAATAATGGCAAAGAATATGTAAATTTATTCAGAAACCCTTTTGAGGTGTAATGACTTATAATTGTGGAATAAAATGACTTGTTTTATTTTTGGTATTCATCTCTGAGACTATAACTTGTGGTGTGTGTGTGTATATTGTGGGGTCACAGTACGCAGTAGTTGGTTGAATGTTAAGATTAAGTATTGATAAGGGAAATGGAACTCGTGACAACCCGAATCCCCGACCCCGGATTTGGGGGTGTTACAAAAATGGTATCAGAGCCAAGCGTTATAAACCTCAGAGATGATGTGACGTTAAAATAATAAGTTCACTAAGATAATAAGGACTCTTGCCAAGTTCATAGTCGGACTACCTAACGTAGTACTGACAGTTAAAACCCTTATGGGAACCCTTATAAATATCGTGATAGAAACATAGTTCGTTATCGTATATGGTAGCGGGACTCCGAACCCTGAGGTTGAGGACCAACAACGCGATGATGTTTTATTAGTTATTGGAGATCAGATTGTGGATCCAATAGAGCGTCCTAATGAGGGACCGGATGATGTTCATATTGAGGATGTAGCGGTTGAGGATGTTGTCCTAGAAGGGATTGTTGCTGAGGAGGATCCTGACAAGAATGAATAAAGGACCACTGAGGAATTGATAACCATGGTTAGGGAAACTACCAGAGGTAGGATTGGCCGGTCACTACCGGAGGTTCGTTCAAGTTTATAAAGATAGTAGCCCCTTTAACGCGGCTTACTCGTAAGACTGAGAAGTTTGAATGGACAGAGAAATGTGAGAAAAGCTTTTAAGAACTGAAGCAAAGGTTGGTGATGACCCCTATGTTGGCGTTGCCGGATGGAAAAGGAGATTTTGTGATTTGTAGTGACGCTTCGCATAAGGAATTAGGGTGCTTCTTATACAGCACAACAAGGTAATTGCGTACGCATCAAGACAATTAAGGGAATATAAAATTTGATATCCCCACCCATGAGCTTGGGCTCGTGGCAATGGTTTTGCCCTAAAGATTTGAGGCACTACTTGTATGGAGAGAAGTGCGAGATTTATATAAGCTATAAGTGCTCTAGTACATTTTCACGCAGAAAGAGCTCAACATGCGCCAGAGGAGGTGGTTAGAGCTAATCAAGGATTACGATTATGAGATTCTTTATCATCCAGGGAAAGCCAAAATGGTGGCTAATGCCCTTAGTATAAAAGTGAGACTCAAGATGAAAATGTCTTTGGGAGAGTTGATAAGAGATTTTGAGAAAATGGAAATAGAAGTGAAGGTAACCGGAGCCGGTACCAAAAAGCTGTTCGAGATTGCAATGCAGCCCAAATTATCGAAAAAAAGATCATATTGTGCCAAGAAAAATTGATGAATGAAGGCAGAGAGTCAATGACTGGAGAAGAGATTAACCCTGAATGTGATAGTCAGGGAGGTCGCGATCAAGATGGAAGGAACCCATAACATAATGAAGTGGAAAATAAGACTTTTAATGTATAAGATAACCCCGATTATGGGAGAAGGATGAAACATTTCATACTAAGAAAAGAGAAGTCGAGCAAGATAGGGAGAACCAGGACGGTACTCCTATGGGAAAAATTATGGACCTGCCTAAACAAAAGTTATACTTTTACCCCAACCACCACCCTGAGGAAACAATGCGGTGGGAAATTCTTTTAGGACCTTTAAGTCGCTAAGCTCTCAGAGTTCCAAGGAACAAGCTGACCCAGTCGAGGCAAGAGCCTGGCTAAAGGAAATAGAGGAATCATTTGAGATTCTAAATGATTGACGAAGTACAAAAGACTATTTTTGTCACTTACCTTCCTAAGAGAGAGGCCACCCGCTGGTGAAAGACCAAAAAGGCATGGAGCCAGAGATTATAATAAACTGATTAAAGTTCAGTCAATTGTTTTCGGGAAAGTAATTTCCAAGGTTATAGAGATAGTGTAAAAGCTTTAGAGCCAGAACAAAAGCGGACGAGTATGATGAATTATGGATCTAAGTTGTAAAAGTTATCAAGATTCGTGATGAGGACACGAATCCAGAATGACGGGATGTTTGAAACCAATGCTTATGTCGTGTTGGTTCATGTAATGGTTGTAATAGAAACGAAAATAAAAGACTGAAAGGGGAAGGAGTATAAAGGGATATTACAGGAAATAGAGTTGAGAAGTGATAAGGGAGTTAGGTATGGGAAACCCTAAGAAACCCTTGAAATAAATATAGAGAAGTGTGTCATCATCAGCGCGATGATGACTGATCATGAGATAAATTTAAGGTTTGAAGGCGTAAGCGATACGTATAGATAATTCCCTTGGAGTTGAGAGTATTCGATGAAACTTTGAGATAGATCGATGGATTAATAAGGAAATACGGATGGAATGAGGAGACAGGAAACAAGAATTTAGAAAAATGGGATGAAGGAAGTGACCTTCAAAAATGTGAAGTGTATGTAACACCTGTGGCTTGATGCACAAAAGGGAGACTCTAGGTATAAAAGGTATTCCAATATTGAGATGACTGTTGAGATAAATAACAGAGATAAATAAATGGTTAGAACTAAGAAGTTCACGTTGAACATGCCCAATATCTTCTAGAACAACCCTGTTATCATTAGTAAATCAGGCAAGAAAAGCAGATAAGCGTTGTTATCTTTTGAAGGCCATATTGATTGACCTCATTTTGAATGCAGATGTTATCGTGAAATTAGGCATATACTATCGAGGTGGGAATGATTGAATAAGACACCCTTATCAGGGATATATGACTTGATTTATCCATGTAAGGATGCAAGTACCTTTTTAAAAGGTGGAATTAAGGACATAACCTCAATAGCTTGAGATGAACCATGGGGGATGCATAAAGGATGGCATTTCACCCTTAATAGGGACATTATGAGTTTGGGTAGTATGGAACGAAGGAATAAGGTAACAACAACCTTTAAAGATCAGTAGAGAAATTTTTCAGAAGTACATAGACAATGGTTCTAGTATTAGTAAATGGTATTTTGATATACCCTGTATCTAGGGAATACAGGAGGAACGATTCAAGGATAACCTTAGAGGTTTTACAAGGAAAAAGGTAATATTCAAAGTTCTCAAGAATAGAAATTTTGATAAAGGAAATGTGACGTAATTATAATAATGCCAGGTGGGCACGTGTTGAACCATAAGAAAGTATAGATCGACCCAATGAAGGTCGAGATTGGTGAAAACAAGTAGGACCCAAGATAAGAGACGTCTGAAGTATGATCGAGAGTCAGTCGTGACAATGTTAACCTCAAAAAAAAAACTGAGGCAATAACTTATGGAAAAATGGTGATATATTTCTTTACCAAAGCGTAAGGAAGAGCATTTTCATACAAGCAGTGATTGGAAATGAGGTAGAAAATTTAGTTGAAGGTCATTTAAAAGACATTGATTGTAAGGAAATTTTACTATCAGGAAAGGCCAAAGAGGTGGCCGACACTTTAAATGTAAGAGGATAATTATAGGCGCTCGTGCCAGAGGAATACAGTGATGATGGTTGAAGCAGTGAAGGTTGTATTATGGTTTGGAAGATTGCCATTCCTTCTGATGATTGTGCGATACTCAACCGTAATAGTAGTTTGGTAAAGATTTAATTCATGTAATTGCTGTGAGCGGACTATCTATCTTAGAAGGTCCTATCTTGAGAATAAGCCAGGACCATGTTTTAAAAAGGACGAAATGAACCTTTGAGCTTCATGTCTCCTAATATAGACATATGATTAAGAATGGTATTAACCTGCTATCGTTGCTTTTATTGAAAGTCTTCTGCAATTTTATCAGCTTCATGGCATATGTACACCAAGTTCAGGAGTGTTCTTCATGAATCATGGAATGGCGATTATGTTTCCTCTCTAGATGATTTCGGTACGGCAGGAACGGACTCCGTATGGTTAGATATTAAGAATTCATTGAAAACGAATGACTACAGTAGGTCAACGGTGGACCATAGTAATGCAGGAATGATTCTACGAGTAATGAGCCGATTACTTACAACCATGAGAGTTGTATTAGAATGGATGTTGAGATTGAGTACCACTAATTGGGTCATGGTGGTGTATAAGTTATCATTGATAGACTAATTAAGTAGATTATCTACCTATTGAATACTTATTCCTTCTTATCAATAGAAAGTCGTATTACTATACGAGGAAGGTTGCGGTGCAAGCATAGAATTCTAGTAACGATGATGTCTAGAATGAGATCCCAGATTCGATTTTCAATGTCGAGGGAGTTTCAAAGGTCATTGTGTATAAGCTCGAGGAAGAGCATGGGTCCATAGAATGATGGACGGAATAGCAAAAATATTTAAGCATGTGAAATGCGATGTGATAATACTGGATATTGATATAGATACATATGTTTTGTTCTCCGATGACAAACCTCTATAGTTCAGAGGTAGATTCCAAGCCAGATATTTGTGGCAGTATTTTTTTCATATACAATTCTCTTCAATTCGTTCTTTTCTCTTCTTTTCATTTCATGTAAGCTGAGAAGAACAACCCTTCCAGAAGGGGAGGTATTGCCGAATGACTATCTATCTGTGTGATAGAAGCCTAGTAGGATACCACATGTTGTTTAATTGCTTGTCAAGTACTAAAGGCTGGCCACCTTCTGTACTAACTATGCAATAGAACAAGTGTTCATGATCATAGTGATCCTTTTAATAAATTCTTTAACTTCTATACGAAGGACCAAGCTTTCGAAGATGGAGGCAGCTAGAGATGAAGTGGTACCAAGTAAGGTGGTATTCCGATTCTAACGCGTCCGTGATACTAAGGTTGACGCGATTATTAAGAGGTTATAAAACACTAGCGAGTAAAGGTATATCTAGAATAGTACCTGTACGGAAGATAGTAACGATTACGAACTGGAAAAGAATGGGTATTGAGAAGCAAAAGCTATAGTGCGAACTGGAAAAGAATGGGTATTGAGAAGCAAAAGCTATAGTGCTAGAAGCTATGATGAAATTCTGTGCAATAGATTTGAAAGAATTTAGAATGATCACTTAACGCGGATTGAGTTTTCTTACGATAATAGATCGTATGTCAGTATCGAGATATCGCCTTATGAGATCCTTGAGGGAAGACAATGTCGATCTCCCTTATGTTAGGATGAAGTTGTAGAGCGCAAGATGCTCAGACCCACAGTAGTCCAAAGGACCAAGGATATAATAGATCTAATCAGAGGACGGCTGGTAGTAGCCCAAGATGGACATAAGAAGTATGCTGATTTGACAACGAAAGGATAAAGAGTATGAAGTATGGGACCTTTTGTTGTTAAAGGTATTCCCTTGGAAAGCCTTGGAAATGATGGATGAGGTTCGGAAAGAAAGGAAAGCTAAGCCCATGAATTGTTGGACCCTTGGATATATTAAGACGTATTGGGAAGTTAGCATATGAGCTATCCCTACCCCCGAACATGTAGCAAGTTCATAACGTGTTCCACGTGTGTAATTCGGATGCCAGACAAATAGGGGCATATGAGCGCATAGACATGCAACCAGACGTAACCTATATAGAGCAACCAGGAAGGGTTATAGATTGAAAAGGAACAAGTGCTTAGGAGAAGGGTTATCAAACTAGTCAGAGTTTGATGGTAGAACCACAATGTGGGAAAATTTACTTGAGAGTTAGAAAGTGCAATGCTAAGAGAGTATCCCTATTCATTTTCTATCTGATTCCGGGACAGAATCCTTTTAAGGAGAGGAGACTGTAATAACCCCAAAAATTTTGGACTTTTTGTAACCCTTATGAATAGTGATTTTGCTGATTATGCTGATTAAGGAATTTTTTCATGCCACACTATGTAGGAATTCTTTTATTGATATTCTGAGATCTTATTAGTACTCCATAACGTATATGAGTGTATGTAAAGATCGTCAGAATCCAAATTCGAACACTTTGATTTTTCCTGAAAATCCACCAGATACCGAAATAATTGAGTACAAGGTAACATGATTAAAAGCATTTAAATTCAAGGATTATAAGCAAGGATCATTAAAGGACTATAAAATATTAAGAGAGGGTTAGGGAAGCCCAAGTAATAATATCCCAGATATGATCCCTCAAACGATCAACGAGAACGAGAGTTAAGAGAACCGTAAAACAAATAAACGTTCAAGGGGCAAGCACATGCAAGTAACATGAGAAGGAAGCTTCTAAGATAAGCTAAAACATGTGGTTAGAATCAAGGTGACATCATCACACCACGAGAATGAGACATGTGGCAAAGTAGTGATGCAAGCATTGACATAAGCAAGTGAAAACAAGATATTTAGCCAATAATTAACCACAACCATGCATTCTTTGCACAAATATCAAGGCAAGACAAGCAAGAAAAAGCTCTCCCCCATTTCTTTCTTCTTCCATTCGGCCTTTTCAAGAACTGAAGAAATAGATTTTCAAAACTCAACTTCTAGGCTATGCAAAATTACAAGGTTTGTTTCCTTGGATCCTATATTTCATAACTTAGTTATACCATGAGTTTAAGATCAAGATTCCATGGTTTGCTTAGCTAATCCACTCATCAAAGATGACGATGGATAGTAGTGAATAGTAACTTACTTTGATTTTCTTGATTTTCATGAAAGCTTAAGGTTGATTAAGCATAGATCAAGGTTCCTAGAGGCTTGTTAGTGACTACCCACTCTCCAAGAAAGGTATAAACTCTTGAACCCTTAGTTTTAAGTTTGGTTTGTTTGGATGATAATAGTACTCAGATGAATGGGTTTAGTTTGATGTTGATGGATGTTGGATTGTTGTTGAATTGGTGATGATTTGGTGTAGTTTAAACTTTAGAAATCGTTAGGTTATAGCCGTCGTAATGCACGATTTTCTATAAACTGTTTTGTGATTAACTGTTGGACCTGAACACCCACTTCTATAAACTAACCACTTCCATGCTTAGATAGGTTATTTTTCAAGCTTCGTTTTGATATGTGGTTTTCTTGAATCCGATGTACGGTTTAGGAGAAACGACCGTTTTAAGTAACGGTGTTTCGCGAACGAACCTTTACCCCTCGCCTTACTTTGAAACTTTGGTTAAGGCCCTTAAATGACTAATTGGAGTATTAAACAATTATGTAAAGTGTATTAGGAAGTTTTTAGGGTACTCGTGAAAGAATCTCCTTAAAATTCTTAATGGTTAATTTATTAAAAATGGTGAAGCCGAGGGTACTCGAACGACTTATGTGATTCGTTAAGCGTTGAAGTGACCATAAGCGAACGTTAGGGTTCAATTGGTTAAAGTCTAGTTTCTTAAGCGACCGGGTTTTAATTCCGACTTATGTTGTTGTTCATAGGTTATTGGACCCACTCTAAGCTTAAGTCTATCCGGTAACACTCAGGCAAGTTTTCTACCCGTTATACTGTTGTTGTGATGTAAATATATGTATATCCATTATCTTGTGATAAGTGCATGATTGTTATTAGAAAATCTTGTGGTATATTGGAGCATGTGATATGGTATATATGCATCTCTGTTTCGTAATCTTGATATCTAATTGTTGATTCAATTACTTATAAGTTGCATAATACCTATGCTAGAGATAAGCAGTAGTTGCGTATAGCCTTAGTATAGGGGACCCAAAGGTGAACATTTTTCTAAACCGGGAGTCGATGTTCCCGAGTATAATATATATATATATATTGATATAGTTTTCAAAACTATTAATCGAATAAGATTTATTTGATAATTTTATTTTATTTAATGAATATTATTCTGAATATTCATTCGAGAACTTATGACTCCACTTACTTTATTTAATGAATATTATTTTGAATATTCATTTGAGGACTTAAGACTCCGTTTATTTTATTTAATGAATATTATTTTGAATATTCATTTGAGGACTTATAACTCCGCTTATTTATTAAATAATATTCTTTATTTTATTAAAGAATAATGTTTCGATAATCAAATTTATTTTCGATTATTCAAATAAACTTATTATTATTATTTAAATAAATTTATTTTTGAATATACTTGTACTTTTGTATAAGTATATCTTTGGTTATTTATTATTCATTTCAAGTATAAGTTTTAAAACTTCTACTTCAATTATTTTTATAAGGATTATCCTTTTGGGAATATTATTTAAATAAAAATATTCAGATATTTTCTAATATATCGGGACTGATTTATTTCATTAAATCAGCATTACTCCAGACATTCTTAAAATTGTTTTTGAGTCTTCAAAATGATTTTTAAAAGTTAGAGCGGATACCAAAACTCATTTTTATATTTAAGATCTTCCTTTCGAAGGGGATTTAAATACTCGCTAAAAATCTTAGGGATCCGGCTCTGTGGTGTATTTTATATTCGCAACGAGGTTGCTGTTTTGAGAAAACAATTTGATTACTTACCCAACGTTCGGGAAGTAAGTCCATCTAATTGAGTCGGCATAAGTGACAGGTCGGGGTACGGTCTATGAAGGTGTAAGAGGCTGGGTGACAGTCCATCCACACGTGAGTGGCCGGGTAACGGTCTAGCGCTAGGTCCTAATGCGGCCAGGGTGATGACCGGCGAGGAATTCATCCATCTATAGTAGAAAAGGTTACTTATTGGTATCTTTGCCTGATCAGCAAGATATCGGGTTTATGCCAAAATTCTTTTCTTTCCAAATTCATTGGATATTACAACTCTGTTCATACTTTACATGACAGAGGTTTTCAGGAAATGTATGAGAGATATATATGGATATATATCGGGACTTAATGAAGTATCTCGTAGCTTCATTTCTTTTGAATGATATTTCAAAGATTGAATCTATTCAAATCTTATCTTGTATTCTCATCTATGTGATGAACTTTTGAAACTAATTATAACTTGAACGGTGGTAGTTCAAGTAGTATTCGGAAAAGATATAAGTATATTGGAGTATCTTGTAACTTCATCTTTTCAACTTATATCTTGTTAATGATTATCTTATGCATGACAAAGATTTTCACAAAAATGTTGAGATAAGGTTAGATATATGTACATGATGAATTGTAATAATGGCAAAGAATATGTAAATTTATTCAGAAACCCTTTTGAGGTGTAATGACTTATAATTGTGGAATAAAATGACTTGTTTTATTTTTGGTATTCATCTCTGAGACTATAACTTGTGGTGTGTGTGTATATTGTGGGGTCACAGTACGTAGTAGTTGGTTGACTGTTAAGATTAAGTATTGATAAGGGAAATGAAACTCGTGACAACCCGAATCCCCGACCCCGGATTTGGGGGTGTTACACTAATCCCTAAAGGCATCTCCAACAGTGATTTAAATTGTAATTCAAATTTGGATTAGTGAACAGTATTGACCAAAGTTTGAATCGCCACTATAAAATGATCCAAATTTAGTTTAATGTATAATAATAGTTTTCTTATTAGAAAATTTTAACTTATTAGATTTAAAATTAATTTTTGATTAATTAAAGAATATTAATGATATTTTATATCTTAAAATGAAATGAATAAGTTTTTTGTTAATTAAGCATATAACCTTTAATTATTATTACGTATATTAAAATATTTTGTCTTTGATTTAAATAATATATCAAATATAAAATAAATGGTTGATAGTTGTTAAACATTAAATTTAAAAATAAAGAGTTTAATATAATCTTTGTGTATTATAATATGTAATTATGTAAAAGATAATTTGAATCAAAATTTGGATCGTGATGTTGGAGTTCGTCAGAAATTTGGATCATGATTTGGACCAATTGATGATCTAAAATTAGATTTTTTATATCAAAACTGCTGAAAATGACCTAACGTGGATGCCACTATATTGGCATTCTTGCCACAAAAGAGACACAAAGAGACCAGCCTCATCATTACTCAAATAATTTTCCTTGTGAAAGACAGAATAACCCTAAAAGTTATTAACAAATTAAGACATGTTATCAACCAAGAATATTAATATTGTTAACAAAGACTAATGATATTTTTTGAAATAAAAAACATATTATTCTTTATTATCTTTGCTAGAAAGACAATATCTTTTGATGATTTAGTTGTATCACCTGATTATAAATAGTCATTTGATATAGTTTAAGCAATAAATATCAAAATAATTTGTTTACAAATGGGAAGACATCTTGAAGGTGATTTACACCAAATTAGTCATTATAAGGCCTATTCTAAGAAAATAAAATTTACAACTTAAACAATGATTACAAATTGTTACTTGATGTATTTTGAATAAAAACTATACAAGGAAGCATAATAGGTAATAGTAAAGCCTTTTTTTCTTTGTAATGATTATTTGCCCCTTCTTAATTTCATTACTTATGAATAATATACTTAGTTATATATAACCCCGACCTCAGGGGTTAAAAGTACAATTATATGTTTTAGGTTTATTCTATGCATTTGAAATTTGGGTGCCTTCTGTTGCCGCTCACTTAAGATTAAATTGCAAGCCCGTTTAGTTTACCAATAGAGGTATACAAGTAAATCTGGATATTGTTTGATTCCTCATTAGCTATAAGAGTACAGAAGATGTAGTCATCTATCAACATAAACATAGAGGTAAATAACAAAATATCAGCAACTTGGACAACTAGCCAAGTGCTTACTGAAATGACTATAACTTTCTATAGGAAAAATGTTTGTACGAGTTGTTTTTTGCTAAAAAAACTAGACTCAGAGACATTTCTAGTAGTATATATGTTAGAAATATGTTGTAGGCTTGATGATAATTTATCAAATCACCTTAGTAGATTTAATTAAGTGTGTTGTAGCTTTTAATGGATAATCTTACTCTGTCATCCGTTAAAGAGTAGCTTATGTTTAAATAAGTTTTTGTAGCACATTCCTGTATATTGTAATATCTTAGAGAATTAGAACTTGTAGGATATTCTAAGTCATGTTGGCTACTAGAATGATATGCAAAATAGGTTGGCTAATTGCAAATATTAGATGCCTTATAATTTTGCATAAGTGAAATTGAGTCAACTGCTATGGAAACACTTTCAACGCATGTTTCTACAAGGCTTTGACGGATGACCCAAGTCTTAATCAACGGATGATCCAATAGAGTCTCGACGGATAATCAACAGAGTCTTGACAAATAACAAATTCAAATAGGAGTTGATAGTGACTTGACAGTCACATGGGTTGATTGTATACAAAAGGAATGTGGCAGCCTATCAGTAGGATTTTGAGAACAAAGAAGCATTTTCATTTCCATGCTTACCTGAAGAAATACAAAGATGCTGGATAGAGAAATGAAGAAACATGTGATTAGACTTAAACATTTTTGTTTTTTTAGTTTGTCTTTTTCATATGTAACTTGGTGATATATAAACCAAGGGAAGCAAATAGATAATTATCGATTAAAAGAATTGAGAAATAGATAAGGCAAAATATGTTAAGAATTTCTTAGTTCTTCCTTTGTAAACTTACTTGTAAGCAGCTGTGTGCATTCTTGCATCACAGAGTTCTCAATCAATATATATCTCTAGTGGAAAGATCAATCCACCAGAAAGTTTTTAAATCATTGTGTTTAATTACTTTATATTTTGAATACAATTATATTTCATTCCGCACACTTGCATATTCAAACACTGATATACTTTGATAAAGAAGTTTCTTTAATTTTAAAAAGAAACCAAGAATTACATTCAACCCCCTTCTATAATTCTATTGTTAGATTGTTTCGGAATAACAATTGGTATCAGAGCAAGCTCTTGACACACTAAAAGTTTAAAGATAAAAAAAACTAACAACATGAGTAGGAAGGATGTTGGAATGAAGATCCCTTTTCTGGATAAAGATAACTATCACCACTGGAAGGTGAAAATACACTTGGGATTTCTCTCTCAAGATGAAAGGTATGTTGATTGCATTGAGAAAGGCCCTCATGTTCCTCAAAGAGCTGCTACAGATGTTGATGGAGCTGTAGGCAATGAGGAAAACATTCCAAAGCCATAATCAGAATGGACAGATGAAGACATTGAGCAAGTGCTCAAAGATAAAAAGGCTATGAACATTCTGTTCAATGGTCTTGATGGAGATATGTTTTACAATGTCATCAACTGTAAAACTGCTAAAGATATTTGGGATACAATTCAAATCATATGTGATGGAACTGAACAAGTGAGGGAAAAAAGATGCAACTTCTAATCCAGCAGTCTGAGCACTTTCTGTGAAGACAGTGAATCCTTTAGTGACATTTTTAGTAGGTTTCAAAAACTACTAAATATACTGAAGCTACATGGAAGAGTCTATCGGAAAAAAGATTCAAACCTAAAATTCCTTAGATCTCTACCAAAAGAATGGAAGCTTATGACTCTCTCTCTCTTAGAAATTCTCAAGATTATAAGGAGTTTACTTTGGAGAGACTATATGGAATTCTAAAAACTTATGAGCTTGAGTAGGAACAAGATGAGCAGATAGAGAAAGGAAGGAAGAAGGGAGGATCTATTGCACTTGTAGCTGAGCAGGACAGAGGGAAGGAGATGAAGGTTGAAGTTGTGGAATCTGCACCTAACTCAAGAGTTTGTGAAGGCAAGGGAAAAAGGTTAATAGAAGAGGTTGAAGACTATACCATTCAGGATGAAATGGAGGATCTAGATGAACATTTGGCTTTCCTATCAAGAAGATTTTCCAAGCTTAAATTCAAGAAGAACTTTGAAGCAACTAAGCCAAATAGAAACATGGCGGATAAATATAATCAAGTGTTTCAAATGTGGCTTGAGTGGTCATTTTGCCAATGAATGCAGAAAGCCTAATTCCGACAAAAAGAAGTTTGAGCCGGTTGACTATAAGAAAAAATACTTTGAATTGCTCAAATAAAAAGAGAAGGCTTTACTGACTCAAGAAAATGATTGGCAGCAGATGGGGAAGATGAAGATGAAGAACTAAGCTATGTCAACCTAGCCCTGATGGCTAAATAGATGAAACATAAGTCAGTTCCTTAAGCAATCAGGTAATCACCACAAACCTAGCACACCTTTCTAAATATGAGTGTAATAATGCTATAAATGACATGTCAATAGAATTATATCACTCGCATCTTACACTTCAATCACTCACTAAAGAAAAAAAAGAATTAAAGATAATAAACCGTTTTTAAGTGAGAGAAATGATGTGCTAGAAACTTAATTCGTTGAGTTTGAGAAATTAAAGTTAGAGTGTAAGATTGCCAAAGAGGAATTGACTGAATCTTTAAAGAAAGAGGAGATTTTGAGAAAGCTGCTTGAACGAGAGCAAGAGGTAATAAAGGCTTGGAAGTCATCAAGAGATGTACAATCTCAAATTTCCAAGGTTCAAGGTATAGAGTCATTATGGGAAGAATTCTGGAAAAAGAGCAAGGAGAATTTGGATCCTGTGTTCGTGGAAGGATTATCAACGGATGTGGAATCAACGGATGATGAAGATTCTCTACCGAAAGCCAAAAGAGAATATCCGTCGAAAGATAAGAAACCACATCCGTCGATTGTAAAGAAACCAATTAGCAAAGCCAAGCTAGCTAAACTCAATGAGAAATATGGATCAGTTTTCAAGAACTTTGTTACAGGAGAATTAAGTCAAGTCAAGGAGAACAAAAGAGTTAATGTGTGGTAGCTTTCAATGAAGCAACTAAATGACATACTGGAGAAAATTGAGGTCAAGGAAGACTCCAAAAGGAAAAATAATAGAAATGGGAAATTAGGAATTAACAAACATAAGAACTACACACCTGATAAATATGCACCTAGAAAAATCTGTGTTAAGTGTGGTAGTGTTAATCATTTTTCTGTGAATTGCAAATCTTCAATGCCTGCACCCATGTCTACACCTCCCTCATTTCTCAACATGCCCACAATGCCTATGAATGTTATGCCTACACAAAATTTGAATGCACAATTTGCTATATGCCATTTAAACAAAATCCTTACTATACTGCATTCAATATGCCTCAAATACCATTTAACATGCCATACTGGAATAATATGTTTGCACATAGTATGCCATTTCATGTTAACAAACCTGTGTATGATAATTCTGTAATTATGAATGCTCTTAAAATACCTACCCTATTGACCAAGGTTGAATCTCAATCACCTAAGTCAAATGAGGGCAAACCTAAAAGGAAGGCTAACAAGGCAGAACCCAAGGAAACTTGGGTACCAAATCAACTTGATTTGATTTTGATGTGTGCAGGGAACCAGAAAGAATCTTTGGTATTTGGATAGTGGTTTCTCAAGGCACATGACTGGAGATTCTACCCTGCTCACTGAGTTCAAGGAGAGAGCTGGCCCAAGTATTACTTTTGCAGATGATAGCAAAGAGTATACTGTGGGATATGGCTTGATTTCTAAAGACAATGTCATCATTGAAGAAGTTGCTCTAGTGGATGGAATCAAACACAATCTTTTGAGTGTCATCTAGCTATGTGACAAGGGCAACTCAGTATCATTCAATTCAGAATCCTGTGTTGTTACAAACAAAAAGAACAACAAAGTGGTTCTCACTGGAGTGAGAAAAGGAAATGTGTATCCAGCTGACTTCAACTCATCAAGTGCAAATTCTATTACTTGTCTTTTCAGCAAAGCAAGTCAAGATGAAAGTTGGTTGCGACACAAGAAATTGTCCTATCTGAACTTCAAGACTATGAATGAATTAGTCAGGAAAGACCTAGTAAGAGGCATTCCTCAAGTTGAGTTCTCAAATGATGGACTGTGTGATGCCTGTCAGAAAGGAAAGCAAATGAAGGCATCATTCAAAAAGAAGCTTGAATCTACAATTGAAGAACCACTGCAACTATTGCACATGGATTTGTTTGGACCAGTCAATGTGTTTTCAATCTCAAAGAAAAGATATTGTCTAGTGATTGTGGATGATTTCTCAAAGTTCACTTGGATATATTTCCTCAAATCTAAAGATGAAGCCAGTGAAATCATTATCAATCATATAAGGAAAGTCAACAATCATCTTGATCTCAAAGTTAGAAGAATCAGGATTGACATTGGAACTGAGTTCAAGAATTCTGTTATGAGGTTATTTGTGAAGAAAATGGGATCATGCATGAGTTTTCAGCAGCAAGAACCCCACAATAAAATGGAGTGGTGGAAAGAAAGAATAGATCTCTTATTGAAGCTTCAAAGATAATGCTGGAAGAATCAAAGTTACCAACTTACTTTAGGCAGAAACCGTAAATACTGCATGCTACACTCAGAATATTTCTTTGGTCAATCAAGCAAAATGAATGACTCTTCATCAATTATTCAAGAACATGAAACCAACACTAAAATTTCTTCATATCTTTGGCTGCAAATGCTATATTCTAAGGAATCAAACTGAGCAACATGGAAAGTTTGATGCCAAAGTAGATGAAGGTAATTTTGTTGGGTATGCAGTTGGAAAAGCATATAGAGTATACAATCTCAGAACCAACATTATTATGAAATCTGTACATGTTGTTTTTGATGATAAGAAAATTGAAGGACTACAAGATGAAGGTTTCCATGAAAGCCTCATATTTGACAATATTAAGATAAACTGTGATAAAAGTTATGATGATAGTGATCAAGAAATAATTTCTAAGGAAAATGCAGAAAAATCAGCAACAAATAAAGCACAAAATTCTTCATCCATCGAAAGATAAAGTGTAGCATCTGTTGAAAGACATGATGCATCATCCGTTGACAGACAGACTGCATCATCCATCGAAAGGCAAATTTCAACATCCGTTGAGCCATCAATAAGATTTGAAAGTTAATTTAGATCACACACCGAAAGGACCCCATCATCAATTGAAAGATCCACAAACTCAGGGTGAGTTTCTTCTAATCAAAACTCAGTCACACATTAAGACAACTTTGAGGCCTCTTCATCTAGAGCTAATCTACCACAACTAAGGAAATTGACTAGAGATCACCCATTTGAACTAATTATTGGTGATGCATCTTCAAGAGTTCAAAAAAGGAAAGCAACTCAAGAAGAATGTTTGTATAACAGCTTCCTATCACAGGTTGAGCCGAAGAAGGTAGAAGAAGCTTTGTTGGATCCTGACTGGGTTTTAGCTATGCAGGAAGAGCTAAACCAATTTGAAAGGAATAAAGTATGGAAGATGGTACCCAAACTAAAGGCAACAATTATATTAACACCAAATTGGTATTAAAAAACAAGATTGATGAAAATGACATAGTATTCAGGAACAAAGCTAGATTGGTTGTCAAGGGCTACTGTCAATAAGAAGGAATAGATTTTAATAAGACTTTTGCTCCTGTTATAAGACTTGAAGCCATCAGAATTTTTTTAGCATATGCAGCCTATGCCGATTTCAAAGTCTATCAAATGGATGTCAAGAGTGCATTTCTGAATGGAGATTTGGAGGAGGAAGTCTATGTCAGTCAGCCTCTTGGTTTTGAAGACCCTAACATTCCATATTATGTCTACTATCTTTTGAAAACATTTTATGGACTGGAGCAAGCATCTAGAGCCTTGTATAACACTTTATCAGAGCTCCTTTTAGAAAATCATTTCACAAGAGATATTGTTGACAAAAATATTTTCATTAGAAATGTTAATGGCTCTAGTATACTCGTTCAAATTTATGTAGATGATATTATATTTGGCTCTACAGATGAAAAACTTTGCAAAAAGTTTTCCAAACTAATGCAAAATAAATGTGATAATGAGTATGATGCGAGAACTAACTTACTTTCTTGGTCTTCAAGTTAAGCAAGTTAGTGATGGAATATTTATTAGTCAAAACAAATACATTCATGATCTTTTAAAGAAGTTTGACTTAATGGATTGCACATCTGCAAAAAATCCCATGGCCACTGCCACTAAACTTGAAATAAACACAATTGAAAAGTCTATAGACATTTCAAGCTATAGAGGCATGGTTGGCTCACTTTTATATTTAACAGCCAGTAGGCCAGATATAATGTTTGCTACTTATCTTTGTGCTAGATTTCAAGCCGATCCTAAAGAATCTCATTTAATAGCTATTAAGAGAATTTTTAGGTATCTCAAAGAAACACCAAAACTTGGTATTTTGTATCCAATAGATTCTGGTTTTGATATAATTGGTTCTTCAGATGCAGATTACGCAGGTTGTAGAATAGACAGAATAAGGACAACAGGAACTTGTCAGTGTCTATAAAACAAGCTAGTATCCTGGTTTAGTAAGAAACAAAATTTAGTTTCTATTTCTACAGCTGAGGTTGAATACATTGCTGCTGGTAGTTGTTGTGCATAGGTTCTATGGATGAAAAATCAGTTATTAAATTATGGTCTACATATGGACAAGATTCCAATTTTATGTGACAACATAAGTGCCATTGCTATTACTGAAAATTATGTACAGTATTCAAGGACAAAGCACATTGACATTAAGTACCACTTCATTCGAGAGCATGTCATGAGTGGTACTGTGGAACTCCGTTTTGTTCCAAGTAAGAAGAAACTTGCAGACATCTTTACCAAGCCATTTGATGAGTCAACTTTCACTAGGTTGATAAGTGAGTTAGGTATGCTTAACTATTCCTAAATTATTTTGATGTCTAAGCAATTTGTAATGCAGCCAGAAATAAATTTGATTTTTCTTAAAAAGATGAATTTTTGGCTAAGTCAAAATTTACATCTTGACGGATGTTCATTATCCGTTGAAAGTGAATATCCGTTGAATTTCATTATCTATTGAAAATCAAATATTTTTTTGGGTACTTTATGTCTCGACGGATATTTGTTTAATCTATACCCGTTGAATTGCTTTAATCTTAGCCGTTAATTATATACCTTATCCGTTGAATTTACTTATAGTGTGTATGTATATGTCGATGGATAATCTCTAGAATTTCTGCAGTGTATTTCATTTTTAGACGGCTATTTTTGGCAATTCTCATTGGGTACTTTATTGTACTTTTTTTAATTTTTACTTGTTTATTTCTGAGAAAGTATAAAAGCCCTCTTTAATTTTTTCATTTTATCTTTATCTTTCTGAAAAGCAATTTTTTACCCTCTTCGCCTCTAAAAGAAAAACCCTCTTTCTATGTAATTGCTTTCAATCACAACAATGGCACCTGTAGCAAGATTATGTCTCAATCTGGATTAGTTTATGAGAAGAACAACTTTGTGGCACCGGTGGACAAGAACATTGTTGCTTCTGAGGACTATCACAAGATTATGGACTTCATTCGAAGTTGCAAACTAAGTTATGCGATGCTTGAATCACTAGTTATCTACTATGAAGTTGTGGAAGAGATTTGGACTACTGCTGTGTACAACTCTAAAGATAAGAACATTGCCTCATCTATGAAAGGTAATGATTAATTGTGATAAAATACAAGCATGCTTTCACTTTGCTGAAAACAACACAAATGTTCCACACACAGAGACATATGTAAGCACCATGCTTGTGTCTATGGGCTATTCTCTAAATCCTGCCAAATTAGGCGAGATTAGAAAAATGGGTCTTCAAAAAGAATGGAGCTTTCTCTATGACTCTTTTATAAAAGCATTTTCTGGTAAGATTAGCAATTTTGATTTAGTTACTTACTCTATGGTTAAAATTCTTTACATGCTTCTGAATGACAAGTACTTTAATTTCAGTAACTCTATCATGACAGAACTAGGGTATAAGTTAGGAGACATTAAAAAGAGGTCAAAGAACATCTAATATGCTAGGTTTCTTATGATGCTAGAAAATCATGTGCCTAAGGACCTCTTGATTGAGAACCCAACAAATAAGCTTGATTGTTGGGTCCAATAAAAGAGGGTACTTGCTGATCTTAACAAGAACAATCTTCACAGTGAAGTGCCTCTCAACTATCTGCCAATCATGGAGGCACCTCAGGTAAGTGAGGTAACTGTTTCTGTCTCTACTATTTCCCAACCACAATTTTCTTTGCAAACTACTGTGGCAATGACATCTGTGACAGTGACCAAACAGATGCCTACCCAAGCCAAAAATCTAAAATTTCAAAATCCTAGTCAAAGGAACCCCATTCTAGTTCCTCTGAAAAGAAACTAGTTTTAAAAAATACCAAAGAACAATAGGGGAGTGTGAAGGGTGGTAAGGAAGGTGAGGGACATTGTGAACATCAAAGAAACCCTGAGGATAAGGAGAGGTATGTGTGACCCAAACCAGCCACACTGCAGTCTCCCAACATACTGTAGTGCTTAATAAGGAAATTAGCTCATTTCTAGTTGCATCCTCCCAAAAGGATGTAACTATTGAAACAAGCTCTCAACCAAGAGCACAGGACAAAAGGGGAAGGAACACAGACCAACCTCAAACTTATATCAGAAAGAAGAAATTTCAATCAATGGGGGAGTCACAGGGCACACACAGTGCCAACTGCAGTCAAAGACTTAGTTATTGCACCATAACAAATTCAGGTTGATGTGGCTCCAATAAATGTGGAGTCACAAAATATCTTATAATTGAAACGCCTCTCACACACAATTCTCTCACAAACTCACTGGATATGGACATGATCAACACATCAATTCCTGATTCTCCATCTTTGACACTCATGGAGGAGCCAAAATCTAAAGCAAGTGAGCATCATCTTATAGATGATTTTTTGGCTCACTTGCCTTTTTTTTCTGGAACCACTAAGAAATATGTGCTTAATCTCAAGCCAATCACCACAGATTCAACAGTAGTTTTAACTCCTAACTCTATCATTTCTACTCTCTCGACAGATATTCCTCATCCGTCGACAAGTGATTGTCTCTAGACGGATAAACTTCACAGTAATTATCCGTCGATATTCAAAACTGCTATTTTGACAGATATCTCTCATCCGTTGGAAGTCTCTACACAGGCTGGAATTTCTAAACTTGTTACCAGTGTAGATGACTTAGTAGTTGTTTAATCACTTTTAGGACTAAGGGAAGGGACTGACTTGAGTGAGAGGTTGAGTTGCTCTCAAGCAAAAGGAGAGGAAAAGAGTGATCAAATGCATGCTATTTATTCCAGCATGACAAAAGTGAGTGAGAGGAGTCCCACTTTGGATGGTAAGGTGAGGGTGGGGAGCCAAGGGGAGACCTTGATGCAAGAAAAGAGAGATAATGAGAGAAAAGCAGGTAAAGAAGAATGAGAAGATCCCATTTTTAGTGAGTTAAATGATCTCAATGATGCAGAAAAAGAGACACTATTTTAGCAAGAATATCAAGCTGTTCTAGATTTTATCTCTTTTGATGCTGAGGCATTTACTCATCCTGTCCCAGCATATCTAATACTAGCTGAACAGGGTAATGAGGATGCTGAGAAGTCTCTAAACTTGGTGCACACTATAGCTTCTATGCTAAGGGAAAAGGATGTAATCAATTCACTTCCTTCTACAGCTGGTGATGATTTTGACTATCCTTCTGGTGCCTCTGGTAGTTCTATTGGGGATGACTCTCTTGGAGAGGATGCTGAAGAAGTAGGCAGGAACATAGGGGGAGAAGCAGAAACTCCAGCTTGGATGTTTATAAAGGACTACAACTATCATCACTTCTAATCCACCTTGTTCAAAATTATTCATCGAAATCTAGCTGGCATTCAAGCCACCAATAATTCCAGCACCAAAAGTCTTCTACAAGCTCATCTAGAGTCTCTATAGTTACACAAAATTCAAGCACTCCAACATTATCAAACTGTAGATGAATTGAAACATGAAATTGATCAAGTCAGGGAGGATATCTCTGAGAGACTGGATGCCAAACTTCCTGATTCCACCATGCTAACCATCAATCAAGATCTTATAAAGGAATATGACTTGAATTGGAAAGTTGAGGAATTGGGTTCAAGATTTTCAAAAGTGGAGAACTCAGTTGCTCAAATTCTTACCAATCAACAAACTCAAACTCATTTGATACAGCAACTGATTGTTGCTAAAACTTCAAACCCTTCTTAACTTGATGATAACAAAAAAAGGGAGAAGGATGTAATTGTCCAAGTTAGTAAGGGGAGAAGGATGTTCATATTCAAGTCATCAAGGTAATTTTTCCAGCCATTACCTTCTTAAAGCAACCAGTTTTGGACAATATTGACTTAATCAACATAACAGCAACTGAACTCAAGATGAAAGAACAAATGAAGAAGCTTGATGCAAGAATTGAGAAGGAATTTGGTCCAATTGGAAATAAAGATAAATATGTGAAGCACTTCACTCAATTGAGATAAATTCCATTAAGTGAAATGAAGTTGGGGAATATGGAAATTGGTCAAACCTCATCTAGAAGACATCAAAAGGCCACTGTGATTTTGAAGCCCAAGAATCACTCATCAAAACATTCAAGCAAAAATCCATTGGACCTAGTCTATGTAACTTCTCAACCTGATGAAAAGAAACTGCTTGGTCACTCTATTGCAAATCACAAAGATCCAAAAGATTCAATCTTGAAGAAAAGGATAACAAAGATTTACATGCATGGTAAACTAATTTGTGTAATGGCTGGACATCCTCAATTTGGATAAGCCAATAGAGAAGAAAAGTTTAGGCTCAAGCATCAGAAAAGGCAGGTTGCCTTAGAAGCAAAAAAAACAAGTTAAAAAGCTTGCTACCACGTCAGAAAGTGAGAAGCCTGCTACCATAACTGAGACTGAAAAGAAGTAGGAACCAAAACAGAAATCTATGAAAAGAGTAAAGGAAAGAGCCATAAGGAAGCTGGTATTTGAAGAAGAAAAGGAAGAACCAAAGTAAATTTAGTCTACTACTACAAATCAACCAACTCTGCCCACAATGGAGCAAGTTGAAATCAAGGTCCTTTCTGGTATGAATTTTCACGGTGAGCCAATCATTCTCAAGGATGAACCAATAGACTGGGAAAGCTTACATGATCCTGAGCTGAACATCCCCATACCTGAAGGGTTTTTAGCACATAAATGCAGCGAAAATGTAAACTTAAATCTTAAAAAAACCGAAACCCTCCGCAGGATCCATACGAAAAATAATATTTAATTCGTAGTTCAGTATGTTTACCTTAAGAAGCTTTACATTAATGGAAAGATGGAGGTCTTTAATAGCGATCCAAGAACCACGAGCGGAGATCCTTAGCAGCTGCTCCTCAAGTGTGAAGCACTCCACTGGTATCCACCAAGAAAACGATGTAATGGAGAAGGAGGAGGTGGAGAGAATTAGGGTTTTGTAAATTTTTTAGGTTGAGGCAAAAATAGGGTTTATAATAGTATATTTATAGGCAAAATTTTCAGCTGAAAATTTTCCCATAAAATATTATTATTATTAACCCTTTATTAATTATTAAATTTGCCAATTAATTATTTATTTCATAAATAAATAATTATCAGCCATTATTAATTAATTCCTCCACCATTAAATCATTCTCTTTTATGGTGTGACCCTGTAGGTTCAATATTAAGCCGGTAGTAGAAATAAATAATAATAAAACTATTTTATCATTATTTATATAAATTCTCTAATTCATTAAATATGATTAATTAATTAATCATATTTATTCTACATCGTGAGGGATACTTCTCAGCATATCGCGACTATCCAGATAATACGAATTCACTGCTTAGAATACCAAGAACCTATTCAGTGAGTAGTTACCGTAAAATTAATTCCTTCTACCCTACAATGTCACTATTAAATACAAGGCATGGAACTTGTGTCAATCCTATCTTATTTAATCACTTGCTTTCCCATTCACTATGCTTAGTTCTATTTAATGTAAATTAGAAACTCCTTTCTAATTTCATTCACTCTGGCCAGAGATTCCTGAACTAGCATAAGTGGATCATCATTGAACATTCTCTTCCTTGACTGGAAGGGGTAGATCCTTTATTGATCATACACTATCTTCGTGTACAAATTCCTATACACAGTAGAGCCCTTATAAATATCCCTTGAGACTAAGAACTAAACAAAAGCATAGTTAAGTGTACACAAGATGACTATGATGACCTTAAGTCTAAGGATACTTGTACAACTATCACTATGTGAACAACTGCTGACACGGGAGTGAACTCCATCAGTTGTTCAGCTGTGTGAGTCATGTTCGGTGAACTTATCCTATAATAAGCACCTACATACTAGCTATAGTGTCACCACACAAATGTCTATGAGAACATACATCCTTCATAATGAAGCAAGCATAGTATGTACCGATCTTTGCGGATTATTAATTACCAGTTAGTAATCCTACGACCAGGAACTATTTAAGTTTAGAGTTATCATCTTTTAGGTCTCATTATTATGATCTCATCATAATCCATAAAAAGCTTTACTCTAAACTGTGGTATATCTTATTTAAATAGTTATATAGATAGAGCCCATAATAAAAACAAAACAAGTCTTTTATTAATATCAATGAAATCAAAACAGATTATATAAAAGTTATTCCTAAATCCTCATACATGATTGGACTTAGGACATATCTCTTTCAATCTCCCACTTGTACTAAAGCCAATCACTTTGATATTTAATACCCATCTTGTCTTTATGACGATCAAAGTGACTTTGAGAAAGTGGCTTTGTGAGTGGGTCTGCTACGTTGTTATGTGTGTCAACTCTCTCGACGTTGACATCTCCTTTTTCAACAATCTCCCTAATCAGATGAAAGCGCCGTAGGACATGTTTGGAATTTTTATGAGACCTACGTTCCTTGGCTTGTGCTATTGCTGCGTTGTTATCACAATACAACACAATAGGCTCTTCAACGCTAGGAACAACTCCTAACTCAGAAACAAATTTCCTCATCCAAACGGCTTCTTTTGTAGCCTCACTTGCAGCTATATATTCTGCTTCCGCTGTGGAGTCAGCCGTTGTAGACTGTTTGGAACTCTTCCAACTAATCACACCACCATTCAGAGTAAACACGTACCCTGACATGGATTTGCTATCACTTTCTGATTGAAAACTAGAGTCAGTATAACCCTCTATTTTCAACTCAGATTCACCACCAAAAACAAGAAAAATGTCCTGAGTCCTTCGCAAGTACTTATGGATGTTTTTCACTGCTTTCCAGTGGTCTTCACCTGGATTGGACTGATATATGCTCGTCACACTAATTGAATAAGCAACATCAGGCCTTGTACACAACATCACGTACATGATAGATCCTATTGCTGAAGCATAAGGAATCTTACTCATACCCTCTCTTTCCTCAGGTGTCTTATGAGACATTTTTCGGAAAGGGACACTCCATGGCTCATCGGTATGAGACCTCTTTTGGAGTTTTCCATGCTAAACCTTTTAAGCACTTTCTGGATGTATGTACCCTGGGTAAGACCTATCATTCTTCTAGATCTATCTCTATAGATCTTCATACCGAGAATGTAGGATGTTTCTCCCAAGTCCTTCATGGTGAAGTTCTTTGATAGCCATACTTTGACTGATTGTAGCATCGGTATATCATTTCCTATAAGAAGTATGTCATCCACATACAATACAAGAAATGTTACCGCGCTCCCACTAACCTTCTTGTAGACACATGGTTCATCTATATTTTTGATAAAACCAAACTCTTTGATTGCCTCATCAAAATGGATGTTCCATCTACGAGAAGATTGCCTTAAACCATATATGGTTCGCAGCAGCTTACACACTAGGTGTTCATTTCCCTTGGAAAGAAAACCCTCTGGCTGTGTCATATACACTTCATCCTCAAGTTCCCCATTGAGGAAGGCCGTTTTCACGTCCATTTTCCAGATCTCATAGTCGTAGTAAGCAGCAATCGCAAGCAAAATCCGAATTGATTTTAATAGGGCTACAGGCGGAAAAGTTTCATCAAAGTCAATCCCTTTCCTTTGTTTGAATCCTTTTGCCACGAGCCTGGCCTTATAGGTCTCTACCTGGCCATCTGCTCCAATCTTTCTTTTGTATACCCACTTGCACCCAATAGGCTAAACCTTCAGGCGCCTCAACCAGAGTCCATACTTGGTTGGTATACATAGATTGCATTTCGGATTTCATAGTACTATGCCATTTCTCTGAGTCAACACTACTCATAGCCTCATTATAGGTCACAGGGTCGTCATCATCAATGATTGATAACTCATTGTCATTCTCAATGACAAGGCCATAATACCTCTTAGGTTGGCGAGACACTCTCCATGTCCTATGAATGGACTGTTCCACAGAAGGTTGTTCAGTCTGAACAGGTGTTTCCACTTGATCCGTAGTAGTTTGTGCTTCTTGAACTTCATCAAGTTCAATTTTGCTCCCACTGTTTCCTTCAAGGATAAACTCCTTTTCAAAGAAGGTAGCATGTCTGGAGACAAACACCCGATGATCGGTATAAAAGTAATACCCCAAAGTCTCTTTAGGATATCCCACAAAATTACATTATACGGATCAAGATTCCAGCTTATCTGGGTCAACTTTCTTGACATAAGCTGGACATCCCCAAATCTTAACGTGTTTAAGACTCGGTTTCCTTTCTTTCCATATCTCATATGGTGTTTGAGGAACAGATTTGGAAGGCACCTTATTCAGTAAATATGTCGAGGTTTCCAATGCATAACCCCATAGGAATACTGGAAGATTCGCATAGTTCATCATGGACCGAATCATGTCTAACAAAGTTCGATTTCTCCTTTCAGATACCCCATTTAACTGTGGAGTATATGGAGGAGTTCACTGGGAGACTATACCATTTTCTTTGAGATAATCTAGAAACTGTCCATTTAAGTATTCACCACCTTGATCTGATCGAAGAGTTATAATACTGTGTTTGGTTTGTTTCTCCACTTCATGTTTATATTCTTTGAACTTTTCCAAGGCTTCAGACTTGTGTTTCATCAAATACACATATCCGAATCTAGATCTATCATCTATGAAAGTAATGAAGTACGAAAATCCACCCATGGCTTGCGTAGACATTGGTCCACATACATCTGTGTGTACCAATCCTAGCAAATCTGAAGCCCTCTCTCCATGTCCACTAAATGGAGATTTGGTCATTTTACCCAATAGACAAGACTCGCATATAGGATATGATTCAAAATCAAAGGGGTCAAGTAACCCTTCCTTATGCAATGTCCGCAGTCTATTTTCACTAATATGACCTAGCCTACAGTGCCATAAATAGGTCAGATTTTCATCATCTCGTTTTCTTTTATTAGTTCAATCTGAAGTAAATCATGCTCTACATCACATACATACAGACCATTATTTAAAATGCCACATCCAAAAAGAACATTATCTCTAAGGATAGAACATTCATTATTCTTAATAATAAATGAAAAACCATCCACATCCAACATAGGAATAGAAATAATATTCCTCACAATAGAGGGAACATAATAACAATTATTCAGAATAATAGTCTTGCCCGTAGGCATATGTAAACTAAATGATCCTACAGATATGGCCGCAACCCTTGCTCCATTACCCATACGTAGAATCACCTCATCTTTTTCAAGAGTCCTACTTCCCTTTAGTCCTTACAATGAATTGCAAATATGAGAACCACAGGCGGTATCTAATACCCAAGTAGAAATTTGACCTAGTGACATATTAACTTCGATCATGAACATGCCTAAATCAGAAGCGGTAGTCTTATTACCCTTCTTCTTCTTCAATTCTGCAAGGTAAACCTTGCAGTTCCTCTTCCAGTGCCCCAACTTGTTACAGTGAAAACAAACAGCTAAATTAGGACCAGTCAACTTGTGAGCATCTAGTATGCTCCGGAGTGATAGTGCAGAAGACATGACGAATATAGTAAATCTGTAAATGATAAACACATAACAACACTTAGCAAATATTCAATTTCATTTCAAAACACTATATGAATCGGGTCTTTATTCATAAGTGTCTCCCACTAGTTTATCTAATTTATTCAACCCCCTAAGTGAAAATTAAGCATTCATAATGCTAGTGGGAATAGGGATCCTACATTCCATCACACAACCTCGGCTGTGGCACGAAACGTCATGTGATGTTCAATAGGCAGACAACTCTTGTGAATTACATCTTATGTTATTCCCTAATATAACTTTAGCCTCTTGAATAATTGAGTCACGGCTGTGGCACGATAAACTCAATATTCTAAGTCAAGTCTAACCCAACATTTCGTACAATTGAATCAGTCTCCAACGGCCCACGGCTGTGGCACGTACCGACCTTTAGATTCTAATTCAATATACACATCTCTATGTAATAGACAAGTATTTCTTATTTCGAAATCAAAGCCCTCGGCTGTAGCACGAAACGATAATGATTCAAAAATAAGAACTACTTTCTACCATGTTGGAAGGCTTTGACCGACACAAGCCCGTTGTGTCATCGGCCAATTACTACTTGATATTATTTAATTTTAGAGGGATTATATTACGTTACAATCATAATCATATTATAAAGAGATTCTTCCTTTTAAATTAAATATTTCAAATCAATAATCGATAATCAGATGATTCCCAGATCGGGTGGAGCATTGTCAAGAGGCGTCACTTAATAACCCTTTCTTACAGATAGAAATCTGTTGTTGACAGAATCATTCTTTCTCTCAATATTGAAAATTCATATTCAATTACGTGTTTCATAAACACAAGAATCTCATGATTGTATTCATAATATTATTATTAAGGCAAGAAACGATTCCTATTCTAGATTTTCTAGAACACACCTTATATTGATTTAAGTTCACCTAAATTTATCATCGCATGGTAAACATAGGCATATATCTCATATATAAAATTAAATAAACAAGTAAATGTAAAGTGCAATGAAGTAAATGTGTTTGGTTATGGCCCCATCCTATGTGAAGGTCAATCTAATCTGGTGATGGAAATAAATACAACTATTTATTACATAAGTCTTCTTCTTCTTCTTTGTATCACCTCCATTGGATAGCCTTCTTGAGTCTTCAATTACATTACATTATTGGAAGTAAAACTAATCTAATGAACTTACAAGAATAACTCGAGTTACATTAGAGATTTATGATTACAAAGATTGACGACATGCAAGTCGTATTTAAAACCAAAACCAAAACCATTACACTAAGGTCGAAAGGCCATAACCATCCACCATGCTCATACAACACATAAAAACATGTTAAAACACATAATTTGATCTTAACATATCATATTATCCATGATCTAATCATAAAAATAAAATATGACAAAAATTAGAAAAATCAGAATCAAATCAGAAAAACAAGAATCACTGTTTACGGGCAGTAAACGACGTCAAACACCTTACAGACGAGTCGTTGATAGCTTTACCTATCAGTTTTGTTCAGACGCTCGTTTACCTATGGAATAGGGTATTTGTTTGCGTAAATCGGACACCAGACCCAGATTTCAGCAAATCTGCAGCAGCAAATTCAGAATCCGTATCTAATATGATTCTCATAATTAGAACAAACATAAATCATGTATATATCAGTATATATACAGATTACATAATCATCTTATAATTATACAACTCACATGAATATCATATATTCAAAACCATACATATACAAGCATATTATATCAACATCAAATCATGGCAAATCATGTACATGCTCATATATCGAAAACATTTAAAAACTTTTTGCAAGTAGCTCTGATGCCATTGAAGGGTTTTTAGCACATAGACGCAGCGAAAATGTAAACTTAAATCTTAAAAAAACCGAAACTCTCCGCAGGATCCATGCGAAAAATAATATTTAATTCGTAGTTCAGTATGTTTACCTTAAGAAGCTTTACATTAATGGAAAGATGGAGGTCTTTAATAGCGATCCAAGAACCACGAGCGGAGATTCTTAGCAGCTGCTCCTCAAGTGTAAAGCACTCTACCGGTATCCACCAAGAAAACGATGTAATGGAGAAGGAGGAGGTGGAGAGAATTAGGGTTTTGTAAAAATTTTAGGTTGAGGCAAAAATAGGGTTTATAATATTATATTTATAGGCAAAATTTTCAGCTGAAAATTTTCCCATAAAATATTATTATTATTAACCCTTTATTATTCTCATTAATAATTAAAACACCTTTTAATTATTAATCCTTTTTCTAAACACTTTAGAAATAATTCTCTCTCTTGATTTAATTTCCAAAAATTAAATTCTTAATTAATAATATTAAGAACCTTTTCTTAATTAATTTATAATCAATTAAATCTCATTTAATCAATTATTAAATTTACCAATTAATTATTTATTTCATAAATAAATAATTATCAGCCATTATTAATTAATTCCTCCACCATTAAATCATTCTCTTTTATGGTATGACCCTGTAGGTTCAATATTAAGCCGGTAGTAGAAATAAATAATAATAAAACTATTTTATCATTATTTATATAAATTCTCTAATTCATTAAATATGATTAATTAATTAATCATATTTATTCTACATCGTGAGGGATACTTCTCAGCATATCGCGACTATCCAGATAATACGAATTCACTACTTAGAATACCAAGAACCTATTCAGTGAGTAGTTACTGTACAATTAATTCATTCTACCCTGCAATGTCACTATTAAATACAAGGCATGGAACTTGTGTCAATCCTATCTTATTTAATCACTTGCTTTCCCATTCACTATGCTTAGTTCTATTTAATGTAAATTAGAAACTCCTTTCTAATTTCATTCACTCTGGCCAGAGATTCCTGAACTAGCATAAGTGGATCAGCATTGAACATTCTCTTCCTTCACTAGAAGGGGTAGATCCTTTATTGATCATACACTATCTTCGTGTACAAATTCCTATACCCAGTAGAGCCCTTATAATTGTCCCTTGAGACAAAGAACTAAACCAAAGCATAGTTCAGTGTACACAAGATGACTATGATGACCTCAAGTCTAAGGATACTTGTACAACTATCACTATGTGAATAAATGCTGAGACGTGAGTGAACTCCATCAGTTGTTCAGCTGTGTGAGTCATATTCAGTGAACTTATTCTATAATAAGCACATACATACTAGCTATAGTGTCACCACACAAATGTCTATGAGAACAAACATCCTTCATAATGAAGCTAGCATAGTATGTACCGATCTTTGCGGATTATTAATTACCAGTTAATAATCCTACGATCAGGAACTATTTAAGTTTAGAGTTATCATCTTTTAGGTCTCATTATTATGATCTCATCACAATCCACAAAAAGCTTTACTCTAAACTGTGGTATATCTTATTTAAACATTTAAATAGATAGAGCCCGTAATAAAAACAAAACAAGTCTTTTATTAATATCAATGAAATCAAAACATATTACATAAAAGTTATTCCTAAATCCTCATACATGATTGGACTTAGGACATATCTCTTTCAATACCAATATCTTCTAAAAGAAGAAAGAACATACTAAGAAAGCCAGTCAAGTCTATCCCATTTCAATCCAATATCTTATCTAAATCCAAGCCAACAGTCAACAAAGGAGATGAACTCTTCATCTGTGATATAAAGGAGTTTTCAGATATTAATCTTTACTTGGAATAACTAGATGAAGTGAGAGCAACTGATGCCCACAACAGACTTCTAGAAAGACTAGTATTCAGATACAAGGGTGGAAAGGAAATCATTTGGCCTCTTTAAAGAATTCTCAATAAATGCTACTCTGTCTTCATAAAAGTATTCTCTGCAATCAAGAAAATTTTTGGATTCACCATGGTGGCCAAAAAGGAGATACTCAACAAAATTGAACAAATAAGACAAAGCTGGAGAGACTCAAGTGCACTACCAAGAATCTTAACTATTCCTTACACTGGAAGTAGAGTGCACTTGAGGCCATATTGGTTGATGGAGTTCAAGGATGAAAAGAATATCAGAAGATTTTTTAGATTAGAAGACCAGCTAAAGATATCAAGCAATGAAACTGTCAAGGAAATGCAGGAGATGCTGGATCTATCTAATGAAGATGAATCTGAGTTCTATAGACAACTTCAATACCAGATAGATGAGAATAATGAAAAGCTGGGAAAGAAGACTACACACTGAAGGAGAAAATATTAATTTTCTCAGACTAGAGGAGCACCTTAAACAAAGCTTGTGAGACTTTTGTGAACTTTCTTTTATCAAGTTTTAATAAAATTGCAGCACTTATCATTTTATTTGCTATTGATTGATCCTTTTGAATAAGGTGTTTTGTTATCATCAACTCCTCCTAAATTTATGCCTATAATTCTAGTAGACATAAATTGGGGGAGATTGTTATGAATATATTATAGGCTTGATGATATTTACCAAATCACCTTAGTAAATTTAATGAAGTGTGTTTGAAGCTTTCAACGGATAATCTTACTATATCATCTATTGAAAGAGTAGCTTATGTTCAAATAAGTTTTTGTAGCACATTCCTGCATATTGCAATGTCTTAGAGAATTAGAAGTTGTAGGATATTATAAGTCATGTTGGCTACTAGAATGATATGCAAAAATAGGTTGTCTAATTGTAAATAATAGATGCCTTATAATTTGGGTTAAATGGCATTTTTATCACTCAACTGACCGAAAACTTTCAGTTGGGTCATCCAACTCAAAAATCTTTCAGTCACATCATTTTTCTCTTAAAAATTTTCATTCAGCTCACTCGTCATTACATTCCGTTAAAAACTTGACGAATTAGTGAATAAGCTTGGTGACATGGCTTACATAAATCCATTGTGGCATGTACAGTCAAATGAAGCGGCATTTTGATCACTCAACTGACTTAAAACTTGCAATTTGGTCATCAAACTGAAGAAATTTTCATTCAGGTCACAGACCATCGCGTCTATTAATAACTAAAAGAAAACCGAACGAAGAGCTATTTTATAAATCCTCTTTTCTCTCTTAAAATATTTTGAAACATCTAAATAAATGCGAAAAATACACAAACATAACATCAATGGTTTTACACATAATGTTTTTTAAAGTTCATTTTACAAACATAACATCAATGATTTTACAAACATAACGTCAATGGTTTTTACAACCAAAAATACACAAACATAGCATCAATGGATTATAAACATTCAGTGTATATCACAACCCACAAGCTGTACAAAACCATTTTTCCAATTGGTCTTCTTTGTCCCGTAACATCCCCAAATTCGGGTGTCACCAAACAACTTTAAATAATATAAACCTGTATATTAGAAATAATATACAGATAACCCCTCAAATACGGATCGTTTACAGGTTATGGTATGAAACAAGAATTTAACCTTCTAAAATTTATAATAATTAAATACAATTTTATTGCCTCTTTACAAACTTCCTCGTCTTATTCACTCTAACATCTCCAACTTCTTGCAGCTGGGATCTCTCCAATTTTGCTGTCTATTAAGAGCTATTCACTTTCATCCTCATTTGATACTAAAAGAAATAAGAATTCACAAAGCAAGAGTGAGCCAAAAATGCCCAACAAGTATCATAATAGGTTTTCAGGTATCCTAACAAAGCACTCGTGTAAATAATCTTTAAATGATTTTAAAACATCTTTATTTATTAAAACAGTTGAGTAAATAAAACATTGGCCTTTATTAACCCTCAATTATAAACCAAAAGCAACGAGCAATTCACTGATTTATTTCTTGAATCGTATCTTTTTCCAGTTTTGTAATCATAAAACTTTTTAAGAAGGAATGTCGTTAGTGGCGATCAACAATAAATTAGACTGGACACTAGAACCAACATTCACACTCATACCCTGTTAATTCGTTAGGATATAGTGCAGATCTATACCCACCTATATAGTTCCATTCGGGTACCCAGGAACTATGGCCCAACAAACAAGGGTCCGGTCCATCCTCATCCCATAGGGTCCGGTCCATCTCTGGCCTTCATTATAACAATCCAGTCCGTAGAGTATTTTGATATCAAATAATTTTGATTTCAAAACATCCCCATTCAGGATTCGTAAATAACCCATAATAATAGGTATTTGCCCAAGAGATCACCAATAATAACCAGGAAGAAGAACAAAAAGGTACCTGCATAATCAAGAGTAATTGCCGCAAAATATAAAAACATTTAACTATTCTGAATTTAGAATAACAAAGAAATAATCACAATATATCACAAGAAAGTTTGAGAATACTTTCCTCAATTGATAATCCTCTAATCTTTAATTATCCGCCATATAACTTAGTTCTGATATATCTGTGTTTCCATCGACAGGCTATTTGACCCTTCTTGTCAATCACCATTCTATGTTTGTCTTATCTTTGTATTTACTAGTCTCATGTATTTCATATGGACACACTTTACTTTTAAATCTCTCTGTATGGATTTGAACACCTCGAACTATGTGTATCTATCATAAAAGATACCATTTCAATTATCTAACAGTATATAATTGCCTAATATACGCTTATCCTTATCGTCTACCCGCCCGATACTAACAGATAGGGATCACATTTAATCATATAAAGTTTAAAAGACACGTGGACTCATCATTCACTTAACACGTAAACATATAAAGCACGTATCACATAATTCATATAACATATAATTCAGTTCATCAAAACATTCGACTCGATACATTTAAAATTGAAATCGGGTCAAAAAAGTATTTATTGACCAATAATCGACTCAGAACGGCTCGCAAAACAAGCAACCTTTCAATACAAAAGAATTTAGGTCTCGAAAGTATTTTAATAGCGCAGATTATTTTTCTGAGTCTATACGCGTTCCTTTCGTATTAAACGGACAAACAGTCTATTTACTATGAATAAAATAAGAATAATTCAATTAATAATAACATTAATTAAATTTTAAATACCTTTATATAATTTTAAAGGCTCAAAATGATTTTTAAGAATTATTAAATTAATTATAAATAATTATATTTTATTTAAACATTTATGAATAAAATTATTTGATTAAATGAATTAAATAATTAATTAAATCCATAAATAATTAATTAAAATACATTATAAATAATTAAATCAAATTTGGATTTTTATAATTAATAAAAGAAAAGAATTTTAAGGATTTTAAATAATTTAGTTAATTATTTAAAATAGTTAACTAAATTCATTTTAAATTTAAAAAAAAAATTTAGAATTTATAAACGATTTTTGAACTGATTTTAAAAACAGAATTTCCAAAAACAGATTTTAGAAAACTGATTTTGGAAAATATGGATTCAAACCGGGTCAAATCCCTGGTCTGAAATTGGGTTTTCGGGTCAACCAGGAATAGCCGGCCGAAACCCGGAATCCGGCGGCGATTGAAAATTCCGAAGAAGTCGGTTTTTGCAATCAAACAACTTGTTTTCGATTTGGTTTTTCAGGGCACACAATCTAGAATCATCCCACAGTAATGATTGATATTATAGCCACAATCACGACGAGTACATCGTCGTCTCCGGCTAATCCAATCGAGGCCGACGGAAAAATCCGGCAAGCTCGACTCCGGGCAATTTCGATCCCAACCATGGTAATTTATATACGAAATTAAAGCCAGAATTCACACGAATATAACCCAATCAATTATATTAACTAACAATTCAAGAACATCTCATAAAATCAAATCGAAAATTTACATAAACCCATGAACTCGATTCTATAGTTCTAGCAATCGTTTGATATCAATAATTATAAGAATCGATTCTTAATCGCATCAGGAAGCTATTTCAATCATAAAATGTTGGATTTTAATCGTAGCGGAGGCATGGTAAAACACTTTTACACACATAAAATCCAAATAAAAGCATATAAATCGTGGTAAAAAACATATGGATCGATTACTAACCTTTAATATGCGATCCAAGAGCAACGATCGGAGATCCTTAGCAGCTGCTCCTCAAACGTGAAGCACTCCACCGGTATCCACCAAGAAAACGACGTTAAGGAGGAGGAGGAGGTGGAGAGAATTAGGTTTTTCTAAAAATTGGGGTTAGAATAAAAATAGGGTTTATAATAGTATATTTATAGGCAAATTTTCAGCTGAAATTTTCCCATAAAATATTATTATTATTAACCCATTTATTATTCTTATTAATAATTAAAATACCTTTTAATTATTAATCCTTTTTCTAAACACTTTAGAAATAATTCTCTCTCTTGATTTAATTTCTAAAAATTAAATCCTTTAATTAATAATATTAAGAACTTTTCTTAATTAATTTATAATCAATTAAATCTCATTTAATCAATTATTAAATTTGCCAATTAATTATTTATTTCATAAATAAATAATTATTAGCCATTATTAATTATTTCCTCCACCATTAAATCATTCTCTTTTTATGGTGTGACCTTGTAGGTTCAGTATTAAGCCGGTAGTAGAAATAAATAATAATAAAACTATTTTATCATTATTTATATAAATTCTCTAATTTATTAAATATGATTAATTAATTAATCACATTTATTCTACATCGTGAGGGATACTTCTTAGCATATCGCGACTATCCGGATAATATTAATTCACTGCTTAGAATACCAAGAACCTATTCAGTGTATAGTTACCGTACAATAAACTCTTTCTACCCTACAATGTCCCGATTAAATACAAGGCATGGATCTCGTGTCAAGCCTATCTAATTTAATCACTTGCTTACCATTTACTATGCGTAGTTCTATGCAAATTAGAAACTCCTTTCTAATTTCATTTACTCTGGCCAGAGATTCTTGAACTAGCATAAGTGGATCAGCCTTGAACATTCGCTTCCTTCACTGGAAGGGGTAGATCCTTTATTGATCATACACTATCTTCGTGTACAAATTCCTATACCCAGTAGAGCCCTAATAATTGTCCCTGGAGACTAAGAACTAAACCAAAGCATAGTTCAGTGTACACAAGATGACTATGATGACCTCAAGTCTATGGATACTTGTACAACTATCACTATGTGAACAACTGCTGACACGTGAGTGAACTCCATCAGTTGTTCAGCTGTGCGAGTCATGTTCAGTGAACTTATTCTATAATAAGCACCTACATACTAGCTATAGTGTCACCACACAAATGTCTATGAGAACATACATCCTTCATAATGAAGCAAGCATAGTATGTACCGATCTTTGCGGATTATTAATTACCAGTTAGTAATCCTATGATCAGGAACTATTTAAGTTTAGAGTTATCATCTTTTAGGTCTCACTATTATGATCTCATCATAATCCATAAAAAGCTTTACTCTAAACTATGGTATATCTTATTTAAACACTTAAATAGATAGAGCCCGTAATAAAAACAAAATAAGTCTTTTATTAATATCAATGAAATCAAAACAGATTACACAGGAAGTTATTCCTAAATCCTAATACATAATTGGACTTAGGACATATTCCTTTCAATCTCCCACTTGTACTAAAGTCAATCACTCTGGTATCTAATACCCATCTTGTCTTTATGACGATCAAAGTGACTTTCATTTCTCTTGGAAAGAAAACCATATGGCTATTTGCCAGATATCATAGTCGTAGTAAGCAGCATTCGCAAGCAAAATCCGAACTGATTTTAACAGGGCTACAGGTAAAAGGTTTCATCAAAGTCAACCCAGTCGAGGCAAGAGCCTGGCTAAGGGAAATATAGGAATCATTTGAGATTCTAAATGATTGATGAAGTGCATAAGACTGTTTTTATCACTTACCTTCCTAAGAGAGTGGCCACCCACTGGTGGAAGGCTAAGGAAGATAGGGAGATAGTGTAAAAGCTTTAGAGCCAGAACAAAGGCGGACGAGTATGATGGATTATGAATCTAAGTTGTAAAAGTTGTAAAGATTCGTTCTGAGGACAAGAATCCCAGAACGACGTGATGTTTGAAGTCAATGATTAGTGGGTTCATGAAATGATTGTAAGAGAAAGGAAAATAAAGGGAGATTGAAGTGGAAAGAAATAAAAAGGCAATACAGTTTGAGGAATGATAAGGGAGTTGGGTATGAGGAAACCCTAAAGACTCGTAGCAATAGAAATAGGAAAGTATGTAATCGTTAGGATGAGGGTGATTCACCATGAGTTAAAGTTGATGGTTGAAGGTATAAGAGATACATATATTTTATTCCCTTTAAGTTGGGAGGATTCGAGGAAAAATTGAGATAGTTTGAAGGATAAATAATGAGACGCGGATAGACGGAGGAGACAAGAAAGTAAGAAATTAGGAAATTGGATGAAGAAAATAACCTTCAAAAATGTGAAGTGTATGTAACACATGTGACTTGATACCCAAAAAGGGAGACACCAAGTACAAAAGGTATCCCAACATTGAGATGACTGTTGAGATAAACAACAAAAGTAAAAGAGAATATGGTAAAAAGAAGTTCACGTTGAACACGACCAATATCTTCCAGAACATCCCTGTTATCATTACCAAATCAGGAAAGAAAAGTGGATAACCATTATTGTCTTTTGGAGGCAATATGGATTGACCTCATTTTGGATAAGGATATTATTATGAAATTTGGTATAGAATATCGAGGTGGAAATGATTGAATAAGATACCCTCATCAGGGATATATGACTTGATTTATCCATGGAAGGATGTAAGTACCTTTTTAAAGGTGGAATTAAGGATATAACCTCAATAACTTGAGATGAACCATGGGGGAATGCATAAAGGTTGATATTTCACCCTAGGGACATTATGAGTTTGGGTAATACGGTATGAAGGATTAAGGCAACAACAACCTTTAAGGATTAGTAGAGAAATTTTTCAGTTATACATAGATAATGGTACTAATATTAGTAAATGGTATTTTGATATGCCCTGTATCTAGGGAATACAGGAGGGACGATTCAAGGATAACCTTAGAGGTTTTACAAGGAGAAAGGTAATTTTCAAAATTCTCAAGAATAGAAATTTTGATAAAGGAAATATGGCTTAAATATAATAATGCCAGGTGGGCACGTGTTAAACCATAAGAAGTATAGATTGAACCAATGGAGGTCAGAATTGTTAAAGCAAGAAGGACCCAAGATAAAAGACGTCCTCAATATGATCGAGAGTCAGCCGTGACAATGTTCACATCTAAAGACCAAGGCAATAACTTATGGAAAAATGGTAATATATTATTTTTTTCTCACCAAAGCTTAAAGAAGAGCATTTTCACACAAGCAGTATTTTGAAATGAGGTAGAAAATTTAGTTGAAGGTGGTTAAAATGACATTGATTATAAGGAACTATTACTATTAGGAAAGGCCAATGAGGTGGCCGACACTTTGAGTGTAAGAAGACAATTATCGGCGCTCGTGCCAGAGGAATACAGTGACGATGGTTAAAGCTGTGAAGGTTGTATTATGGTTTGAAAGATTGACATTCCTTCTGATGATTGTGCAATACTCAACCGTAATAGTAGTTTGGAAAAGATTTAATTCATGTAATCGCTGTGAGCGGGCTATCTATCTTAGAAGGTCCTATCTTAAGAATAAGCCATGACCATATTTCAAAAAGGACTAAATGAACCTTTGAGCTTCATGTCTCCTAATATAGACATATGATTAAAAATGGTATTAACCTGCCATCGTTGCTTTTATTGAAACTCTTCTGCAATTTTATCTGCTTCATGTCATATGTACACCAAGTTCAGGAGTGTTCTTCATGAATCATGGAATAACGATTATGTTTCCTCTCTAGAAGATTTCAGTATGGAAGGAATGGACTCCGTATGATTAACTATTAAGATCCAAGGAAAATGAATGACTATAGTAGGTATGTGGTGGACTATAGTAATGCATTAACGATTCCTTGAATAATGAGGCAATAACAACCGTGAGAGTTGTATAGGAATGGATGTTGAGATTGAGTACCACTAATCGGGTCATGGTGATATATAAGTCATCATTGATAGACTAATTAAGTCGATTATCTACTTATGATATATTTTTTCCTTCTTATCGATAAAGAGTAGTATTACTATATGAAGAAGGTTGCGGTATAGCAATGGATCCTAGTAGCGATGATGCCTAGAATGAAATCCCAGATTCGATTTTCGGTGTCGAGGGAGTTTCAAAGGTGATTGTTTATAAGCTCAAGCAAGAGCATGGGTCCATAGAATGATGGACGGAATAGAAAAAATATTTAGGCATGTGAAATGCGATGCTATAATACTTGATGTTGATATATATATGTATATGTTTTGTTCTCCTATGACAAACCTCTATAGTTCAAAAGGTAGATTCCAAGCCAGATATTTTGTGGCAGTATTTTTACATAAATACAATTCTCTTCAGTTCATTCTTTTCTCTTCTTTTCATTTCATTTAAGCTGAGAAGAACAACCCTTCCAGAAGGGGAGTTATTGCCGAATGACTATCTATCTGTGTGATAGAAGCCTAGTAGGATACCACATGTTGTTTAATTGCTTGCCAAGTACTAAAGGCTGGCCACCTTCTGTACTAACTATGCAATAGAACAAGTGTTCATGATCATAGTGATCTCTCAACAAATTCCTTTACTTCTATATGATTGATCAACCTTTGGAAATAGAAGCAACCAAAAAAGGAGTAGTAAAAGTATGGTGGTATTCGGAATGGAAACACATTCGTGACACTAAGGTTGACACATTTATTAAAAGGTTATAAAACTCTAGCGAGTAAAAGTATATCTAGAATAGTATTCTGTACGAAAGATAGTAACGCTTACGAACAAGAAAAGAAGGAGTATTGAGAAGCAAAAGCTATAGTGCTAGAAGCTATGATGAGAGTCTGTGCAATAGACTTGAAAGAATTTGGAATGATCATTTATCGTGAATTGAATTTTCTTACGACAATAGATCGTATGTCAGTATCGAGATGTCGCCTTATGAGATCCTTGAGGGAACACAATGTTGATCTCCCTTATGTTAGGATGAAGTTGCAGGGCGCAAGATGCTCAGACCAGCAGTGGTCCAAAGGAACAAGGATATTATAGATCTAATTAGACGACGACTGGTAGTAGCCCAAGATGGACATAAGAAGTATGTTGATTTGACGCGAAAGGACAAAGAATAGGAAGTAGGGGACCTAGTGCTGTTATAGGTATTCCCTTGGAAAGGATAGATGAGGTTCGGAAAGAAAGGAAAGTTAAGCCCACGAATTGTTGCACCCTTGGATATATTAAGACATATTGGGAAGTTAGCATATGAGCTAGCCCTACCCCCGAACATGTCGCAAGTTTATAACGTGTTCCACGTATCAATGTTAAGGAAGTATAATTCGGATGCCAGACAAATAGGGGCGTATGAGCGCATAGACATGCAACCGGATGTAACCTATATGGAGTAACTAGGAAGGGTTATAGATCGAAAAGGGACAAGTGCTTAGGAGAAGGGTTATCAAACTAGTCAGAGTTGGTGGTAGAACCACAATGTGGGAAAATTGACTTGAGAGTTAGAAAGTGCAATGCTAAGAAAGTGTCCCTATTCATTTTTATCTGATTCCGGGACGGAATCCTTTTAAGGAGGGGAGACTGTAATAACCCCAATTTTTGGAAATTTTTGTAACCCTTATGAATAGTGATTTTGCTGATTATGCTGACTAAGAAAACTTTTCATGACACACTATGTAATAGTTCTTTTATTGATATTTTGAGATCTTATTAGTACTCTATATGGTATATAAGTGTATGTAAAGATCGTCAGAATCCAAATTCGAACACTTTGATTTTTCCCGAAAAATCCACCAGATACCGAAAGAATGGAGTATAAGGTAACATGATTAAAATGATTTAAATTCAAGGATTAAAAGAAAGGATCACATAAGGAATATAATATATTGAAAAAGGTTTAGGGGAACCCAAGTAATAAGATCCCGGATATGATCCCTCAAACGATTAGCAGAAACGAACGATAAACGAGTCGTAAAACAATTAAACGACAAGTAATGCAAGATAGATTAGTGCAAGGATTAAGGATGATAACCAAGCAATTAAGAAAGGATTAGCATAAGAAGATGCTTCCACCACCAAGTGATGACAAGTGGAAAAAGATGAAGTCACCAAGATGATGTCATGCTTAGTCATACTCCACTCACTTTAATTAACCAACAAATCATCCAAATATCCCATTCACTTCATTTTCCACCACAAACACATTCAGCAAAGAAAATACTCTCCCAAGAACATCTACTCTCGGCTTCTGTAAGAACCCTGATTTTTGTAATATTTTAAAACTTCTGTGAATAGTAACTTGAGCTGATTAAATAATACGTATGGGGATCATCATAAAATGAATAGTGGAATTTTGAGAATCCGAGATCATATTCTTGTTTATCGAGGAAAATAAGTGAATGTAAAAGCCGACGGAATTCGAAGATTCACGATTATACTACGTGTTTTCGTATCCGTAAAGAATGGCATAGAACCAGGAATACTACGTGAAATAAATAATATATCAAGGTGTTTCTATGATCAAGAAAAGGAATGGAATTGGTTATAGGATTATAAGCGATAAAAGAAATCGCTACGAAACAAGTCGTTATACGTGGAAACTATCGGAATGGAACGACGATTGCGTTTATGATAAATAAATGAATGAGAAATTAAATCCCATGTAAGTTGGCCATGCATAACCAAGTCCTAACTAGTAGTTAGGAGTGTAACTAGATGATTAGAAGTTAACTAGAATAGTTAGTGGAATAGTGTTGAATAGTGATGGGAGGCAAACAAGTACACAAGCCATACTTCTTCCTTTTCTCACTTCACCACACAATCAAACTAACCCATATCTTTGCCAAATTATTGTCAAATATGCTGCATACATCCCATATATTCATTATACACTCCCATACTTTAGCCACAAAAGAAAACAACCCCTTTTCCATCACTTAAAGCTCTCCCATTTTTTATTCCAGCAGTTCGGGTTTTCTGAGCAAGGGAGAAAGAAAAATTCATAACTCAAAATATACTCATGAAAATATCATGAAATTTTTACCATAGCTTCCCTATATCATGGGTAAGCGTCGTACCAAATTTCAGCCTCAAATGATTGTTTTTCAATTTTATAAAAATGTTTGAATGAGGTGCTGAAAGGTAACTCCGAAATTCTAACTTATTTCTTGGTTTTGTTTCTTAAGGATCTAGCCCTTCTAAGTGTTTTCTAAGCAAATCAAGCATCAATCATCCTAGCACTAACCTTCCTAGTGTCCAATAAGGTATAACTTTCAACCCTTTAAGGTTTTATGGTTGGATTTAAGAGTTATGTTTGTTGTAGTGTTAAGATCCAAAGGATTGTGTTTCTTTGAGTTTGTATTGATTATGTTCTTGCTAAAGGCTTGAGATGTTGAGTTGTAATCCATGTATGTGGTACTAGATAGAGCATATAAGGTGTATGTGGGTGGATCTTGAGAAGTACTTGTGTTTATGATGGTTATAGGTAGTGATTGTGTTAAGATCAAATAGTAGAAATTGAGTTTGGGCATTCTTGCACTTGATCTGTTTTCTGCACGACATTCGGCCATGAAAATGGTTAAAATTTGAAAACCACTGGCCATGACTAGATATATCTTATTTTTTAGTTTCTATACATGTGTAGATCATCATGAGGAGATTTACGGTTTAGGAGTTATGGTCGTTTTAGTGTAAAATATTTCTGCGATTAGCCAACTGCACTTAAGTCCACTTGCATGGTGATTTTAAAGGACTTAAATTAATTTTGAGATTCTGGAAATATTATGAAAAATGGATATGATAGTAGAGAATACTGTCCAAAAAGAATTTTGACAAAATATTAATTTTTCAATTTTATAAAAATGTTTTGGTAAAGCAAGCGCAAGTGAGAAACGCATAAAAACCTAGTTTTGACGCGCGTTTTCTCACGTTCGAGCTTAAAACTCGAAATGGACTTTCTAAAGAGAACGATCGATTTCAAAACTCGACCATGTTATAAAGTGAGAATATGACGATCGGAGATTCGTTATACTTGAGTAGTTGTGAAAGTTGCTTAATAAAAGCGAGACGTTAATCACGTACTAACTTAGACCGTTGGTTCTTGTTTATAGATCGCCAACCAAACACCAGAGATCATACCACTTCGATTACTCGAGGCAAGTTTTCGAAACCCTATCTCATACTATTCATGCTATATATATACTGTTGTGATATTGATGCCATGATTTATAGTTCAAATATATATGCTTGTCTATGATATCAATGCATATGAATTATGCGATTGTTTACGAAAACAAATTTCGTTTTACACGAGTATGAGAAATTGAAATGTATTTCAAATATAATATATGATAATGGGAGTTAGAGATATTTTAATAACGATTTAATTCCGGAGAGAGCCGGACACGAAAGATTTGTATTTCGATAAACAAAGTACGTTTGCGTAATATATATATATCAAGCGAACAATTGAGATTTTTACTTAAACTTCGAGAAATATTGGTTTATTCATTTAAGGGACACCCTTACTTGATTGATTATTTTATAAAGCGATACTTAAGGGATTATTAAATATCCAGAAAGTATTTAAAAATATACTGAATAGTTTATAAATTATTTCACGTTATTTAATAAAGATTTAATTATTCAAAGAGCAATTATAGGATACCAAATCCTGTTTTGATTATTTGATTAAGGCGTCTCCATTCGTTGGACCTTATTCAGAAATATTTTGTATTTAAGGTTTTTCATTAATTCATTGAACCTTAATTAGAAATACTTTGTACTTAAGATTTTATCAATTCATTGAACCATATTCAGAGATATTTTATATATAAGGTTTTTTTCAATTCATTGAACCTTATACAAAGATGTTTTATTTATAAGATTTATCAATTCATTGAATCCCTCTTAAATTATTATGAGACCTTAGATATTTAATATCTTCGGACTTCTAAAAACTTATTTAAAAATAGACATAGTTCCCAAAGGAACTTTCTAAATTATTCAAAACTCTTGAAATAGATTAATCATTTGAAACGTATCAAAACCTTAGGGAACTTAGTCTAGAAGCATAAGAGTTTTGCTTCCTCATTTAATAAAGAACAAGTGAGTAATATATGTGTCACCCTACTACAGATTGGGATTTGAAAATGATTTTAAATTCAAAACTCCGACAACTCCCAAAGATCAATTGAGTTAAAAGTGATGAATAAATCATCTTGTTTAAAGGTCAACTTTTAACGACCTATTCCTTCGAAAAAGGATTTTGAGCAAAAGATATAATTGTCTTCGGACTGGAATGTGGCCTGCCCGGCACGGAGTGGTATCGGGCAGTGACCAGGCGCGGAGTGGCGCATTATGGAAGCGCGGAGTGGCGCATTATACGGTTATATGGTCTATGTGACCATTGACTTTCGGACTTGCACGACAATGGGCAACCACCGTGTAGTGTCTTGATGAGCCCAAAGGCGGCTAGATTTGTATTCCTTCTACTAGTAGAGAAAATTTCGTATTCGGCTGATCACCGATACGTGGTTTATTCCAGTATAGTCCCTTTCTTCCATTTTGGAAAAACTGTTGTGAAATATACAACAGAGAGCCGATAAGGCTGAGTTTTAAACAAGGATATTGATGAATATATATCAAATCCATTTGAGAAATCTGCCAATAAGCCTGAGTTTTAAATTGGGATGTTGATGAATATATATCATACCCATTTGAGAATCTTGGTTCGAGTAACATCTTGAGATTTTGAAATAAAATGGGTACGAGTATAAAATAATTTTGAGAAAGAGATGAATACAAGTATCCAGTGGATATACTATTGTTGTTGATTTTGAGAATATTATAAATTTGACAAGCATATAAATTTGCAGAACGCTTTGGAGATACAAAGTATAATTATTGGTTTTATTTATCCTTACATACTTAATTATGGGGATATATACCTTGTTGAGCTATAATGCTCACCCTTGCTTTTATATATCATATGACAACAGAGTACCAGCATGGATCATACTAGGACTGCTGTCCGTAGGCGGGTAAGGAACGCTCGTGAGTTCTGTAGGCTTTTTGTGCGCCTGCCCCGTCAGGTAGATAAGTGGAGATGATTTATTTGATACTGTTTCCAAGCATATAACCTGTGTGTGTGTGTGAGTTTGAATAAAAGGTCGAGTAATATTATGGAAAGGGAATTATTTGATTAATAAATGATCATAACGACCCGAATTCACGACCTTGGATTTAGGGGTGTTACAGCTTCTTCATCATTTCAAGGAGAAGAAAATTCCAAAAATCAAGATTCTAGCCTTTATAATTTGCAAGGTAATTACCCAAGGTCCCTTATAATTATATAAGCATATCCTAGGAGTTTAAGCTTCTATTTCTTCATGAATCTCTTCCAATAAATCAAGGAAGAAGATGATGAATAGTGTTTTCAAGATTACTAACTTTATTTTCTTTGATTTCCTTTAAGATCCAAGCATTCCTAGGCTATCTCAAGGTTTCTTAAGGCTTCCTAGCTACTCTAATCACTCCAAGGAAGGTATAACCCCTCCAAACCCTAACTTTACTTTGCGTATTAGGTTTGGTTTTGTTTGTTATAGTTCATGAAATCATGATTAATGTATATTTAGATTTTTGTTGAATTTGTAATGAGTTTGAGTTGTAGATCTTGGTTATTGGTTAATGAACCTTAAGTATAGTTAGTAGCTCTTGTTGTGGTTGAATAAATTGGATAAAACATGAGGTTATGGACTGCTTTAGTAGGACTTGGATGAAGTTTGGTTGTATGGTTTGTTGTGGGTTGATTTGTGGATTGATTGGAGTAGTTTAAACTTTGGTAATCACGTAAACATAGCCGTCGTAATACCCGATTTACCTTAGACTGTTTTTGTTCTTAACTTCTGGACCCGTGAACTCACTTTAAGATTCGACCTTTGCCAGTTTTAGATAGTTCATGTTATGAGCTTCATTTTGATATGTGGTTCGCTTGAATCCGATGTACGGTTTAGGAGAAACGACCGTTTTAAGTAACGTCATTTCGCGAACGAACCATTACCTCTCGCCTTACTTTGAAACCTTGTTTAAGGCCATTAAATGACTAATTGGAGTATGAAACAATTATGTAAAGTGGATTAGGCAGTTGGTAGAGTACTCGCAAAAGAATTGCCTTAAAATTCTTAATGGTTAATTTATTAAAAATGGTGGAGCCGAGGGTACTCGAACGACTTATGTGATTCGTTAAGCGTAGGAGTGACCATAAGCGAACGTTAGGGTTCAATTGGTTAAAGTCTAGTTTCTTAAGCGACCGGGGTTTAATTCCGACTTATGTTGTTGTTCATAGGTTATCGGACCCATTCTAAGCTTAAGTCTATCCGGGAACACTCATGCAAGTTTTCTACCCGTTATACTGTTGTTGTGATATAAATATATGTATATGCATTATCTTGTGATAAGTGCATGATTGTTATTAGCAAATTTTGCGATATATTGGAGCATGCTGATATGGTATATATGCATGTCTGTTTCGTAATCTTGATATATAATTATTGATTCAAATGCTTATAAGTTGCATAATACCTATGTTAGAGATAAGCAGTAGTTGCGTATACCCTTAGTATAGGGGACCCAAAGGTGAACATTTTCTATATATATATATATTGATATAGTTTTCAAAACTATTAATCGAATAAGGTTTATTCGATAACTTTACTTTATTTAATGAATATTATTTTGAATATTCATTCGAGGACTTATGACTCCGCTTATTTTATTAAATAATATTCTTTATTTTATTAAAGAATAATGTTTCGATAATCAAACTTATTTTTGATTATTCAAATAAAGATCGTACTTTTGTATAAGTATATCTTTGGTTATTTATTATTAATTTCAAGTATGAGTTTTAAAAATTCTACTTCAATTATTTTATAAAGATTATCCTTTATGGGAATATTATTTAAGTAATAATATTCAGATATTTTCTCCAACATATCGGGACTGATTTATTTTATTAAATCAGCATTACTCTAAACATTCTTTAAAATATTTTTGAGACTTCAAAATGATTTTTAAAAGTTAGAGCAGATCCCAAAACTCATTTTTAGATTTAAGATCTTCCTTTCGAAGGGGATTTAAATACTCGCTCAAAACCTGAAGGATCCGGCTCTGTGGTGTATTTTATATTCGCAACGAGGTTGCTGTTTTGAGGAAACATTTTGATTACTTGCCCAACATTCGGGAAGTAAGTCCATCTATTTGAGTCGGCATAAGCAACATGGGCTCAGTGGGCGTCCATGAAAGTGTAAGTGGCTCAGTGGGAGTCCATCAATGCGTAAGTGGCTGAGTAGCAGTCCAGCATAGGTCCTAATGCGGCCAGGGTGATGACCAGTGGGGAATTCGTCCATCTACTAGTAGAAAAGGTTACTTATTGGTATATTTGCCTAATCAGCAAGATATCAGGTTTATGCCAAGGTTTTCTTCTTTCCAAATTCATTGGATATTATAACTCTGTTTATACTTTTCATAACAGAGGTTTGCAAGGAAAGTATGATAGGTGTATATATATATCGGGACTTAATGAAGTATCTCGTAACTTCATTTCTTCTGAACGATATTTCAAATATTGAATCTATTCAAATCCTATCTTGTAGTCTCATCTATGTGATGAACTTTTGAAACTGATTATACCTTGAACGGTGGTAGTTCAAGTAGTATTCGGAAAAGATATAAGTATATTGGAGTATCTCGTAACTTCACCTTTTCAACTTATATCTGGTTAATGATTATCTTATGCATGACAAAGATTTTCAGAAAAATATTGAGACAAGGTTAGATATATGAGAGCACCTTGCAACGATATTTTTATACAGTTATAAACTGGAACTCTATGTATATTATGCATGGAAAAGGATTCTAAGATTTTGAAAAGTATATATACATATATACTAAATATTTTGCGACTTGGTCGCATTAAGAGATCAAACTTGGTTCATTTCTTCTTGACCAAGACTTTCATGAGTACTATGAGAATGCTCATATATTGTTAAGTATAATACATATTATTTTGGTGGGCTTATTGTTCACCCTTGCTTTCTTCTTTCATCACATAACAACAGATAGAAAAGATGAACAGGACCAAGCTTCCAATTCGCAAGCGGTTAGGAAATATTCCGCAGTTTTCTAGAAGCGTTGATGCCGCTGTAGCTGAGGTAGGAATTACCAATAGGCTAGGCTTCCAACTTTGATGCACCAGACTTATGTATCTATATGAATTGTAATAATGGCAACAAATATGTAAATTATTCAGAAACCCTTTTAAGGTGTAATGGTTTATAATTGTGGAATAAAATGACTTGTGTTATTTTTGGATATTCATCTCTGAGACTATAACTTGTGGTGTGTGTGTATATTGTGGGGTCACAGTACGCAGTAGGTTGTTGATTATTAAGATTAAGTATTATTAAGGGAAATGGAACTCGTGAGAACCCGGATCCCCGACCCCGGATTTGGGGGTGTTATAGTTAGTACTCTCTATACTCACCTACTAGATTCTAGAATTTACTAAAATATTTATTTATTTTTACTAACTAGGACAAAATACTCCTTAAAAGTCTATTTGAGTCCCAAATATTTAAGAAATATTATATGCTAAATTACTTTATTTAATTTTTGAAAATTACAATATATTTTATTGTATTTTTTTATAATAATTTGAATAATTTTAAATTAAAGGAAAAAAATTAAAAATAAAAATAAAATAATGACAAGATTTGCATATATGTATGCCAAAATAATTTTTCCTTTATTATTAATTATAAGAAGTAATAGAAAACAACTCCAACTTTTAAAGAAATAAATTATTAGTCGAGGGAATATCCAAGGTAATATAAATTGAATATTTGCAAATAAAAAGGAACACCCTTTATTACAGAAAGGTTTCTTGGAAAAATATTAGCATACTAATTTTATTTATTAAATAGAACGATTCATTTATCAATTTAGTTTTAAGGGTTTGATATTTAATTGAGTTACTAAATAACCAATAATAAAGCATACTAAAAATATTGGATTCTCGATCAATTAAATAGAAATCGAAGGCATCATTATTTATTAATCGATTCCAATAGAAACACAAAGTAACTAAGGGTTAAACGATACCTTGTATAACATAATAGGATATATTAACAATATTTTATTCCTAAAATTTCTCGGGCGTTACACTTACAGCGAGTTAGCACAAACTACAACTTTTTGGGGTACCCTCTTTAAACTAGGGGAAAGAAAAAATACACTAAATTAAGATATATAGTCCAAAGATATAGCAGTCTACAAATCATCCTTGATGTCTCTGTCATCCTCCTTGGCACTATCAGCTCCTTCTTGCACACTGGACTCGGCTTTGATTTCCTCAACCTCATCCTCTTCCTCAAGTGCAGCATCAAGATTGATATTAAGACTATTTTTCACGAAGCCATATATGCGGGATGCAAAATCCTTGGGGTCACTTAGAACAAAGCCACTCTCCATCAACACTGTTTGGTACATGAGCTCCATTGTATGCTTTTCGCTCTTATCCTAAAGGTAGAAGTAAAGACCTTATTGCAAACATCTATCATGCTAGTCAGAATAAATTGAGGCAATAATTCAGGAATAAGTATGAGAACATGGTAAATAATGTAGCATTTTCTTGCAAATTTGAATGAAAATATCCACAAACTTTAATTAGTCATTAAGAAAGAATCTAAGGTCTTCGCCCTAGTAATAAGAGGTCAATGGTTCAAAGATAAAAGTGTGCATGAATATTTAAATTTCTTGTAATTGACCTAAAGAAAGGAAAAAAAATTACCACAGGGTCCTTTGCAACTCTTGCCTGAAGCTCCTTGATGATTGAGTGCTTCAGGTTAATTTCAAGAACCCTTTTACCATGCATGTATGCTTGCTTGTTTGCATTTGCAAGAGTTTGAGACTGCATGATCCTTTCCATATTTGAACTCCAATGAAATATCCCATAGTTTGAATGTCTAAGAAAGCATTCTCATTATCATATCCCATAGTTGAATCGACACTCTCGCCAAGTCAAAATCTAAAACCAAAAATGATAAAGAGAACACCATAATAAAATTACGTACCCTTGCTAAATCTTTCTTTTTTAGCCTTTCAGGAGCATCTTCAATAAACGTTGGATAAACAACAGAACAAAGAGACCACAATCATAATCATTTTTTTGTTGGGGAACCTGGTAGTTAATAGCCAAAAATTTAAAAAAATATGGAAGTGACAAATATAAACAAGATTGTACTAATTACTCTACCTAATATTTTTTGGAATTTTACCCCTTTTAGACCTTTGTAATAAAAGTCTCCTACATAATCACTTTTAAATATTATATGTTTAGAACTTGGAACAAGACCTACATTAATTAAATGCCACGTTTTTATCAAGAATATACTTTAATTTATCTTTTAAACGTTGGAAGAAGCAACAAATCCTCTGGTATATGTTTACTATGAACTGTATAGGGACGCGGGTCCGACATCTTATAGATATGACAAATTAAGTAGCATTTAGGAGGAAAGGAAAACCACGGATTAAATGAGAAAGATACTGATAGTCAGTACAAACTGAAAATAAAAAAGTACTCCTCAATTGCATATGCTTCTGCTATAACATGTCCATGTTAACTAAATGAGTAAATGATAAGATGGAAAGTAAATCATAAGCTACACCCATTTGGCCATTTGACTTATTTTACACCCTTATTGTGGCGCCCTCCAAACCCGGGTCAGAAATTTGGGGTCCACAACAGATGCACAATATATAAACCTGTATATGAAATATTATTTGCAATGATCCCTGCTTTACATAACCACGGATCGCAACAGGTTAAAGTATGAAAACAAGCCGCAACCTTAACTTTTAATAAAACGTATCAAATCCCAACTAATTTAACTTACAACTGATAATGAAATTATTCTTACAATCTTACTATCTCACTACCATAAAAAGCTCCTGCTAGCTCGATCCAACTCAATCTGGAATCCTAGCTCATACCACGGACTGGGGAACCTCACTATCAACCATATCCCTTTATAACTGTAGAATACATAAAAGATTCGCAAGAGTGAGCTAACTAGCTCAGCAAGTCATAATAATGATAACCGAGGTTAAACAATGTTCAAATGGGATGATTCCGAAGAATCAAGTTTACTGTTAAACAATCGTTAGAATTGGATATTCATTTTAAGTTTTAAAACCAAGGTTAGGCTGCTGATCAGTCACGCACTAACCCCAAGCAAGGCACATAGCTCGGCTCTAATTAATGGATCTAAGGCACACATTGGCCTACCTCGACCACGAATCTGGCCAACATAAGAAAACTATCCAATTCTAAAACAGTTAAGTATGATAAATAATATAATTCAATAAAACAAGATCATAATCAATTATGATAAAACACTTGAATAAATATGTAATACAATTCATGGGTATCACAAGGGTATATCAAGGTATGTATGAGGAATGGCTTTCATCCTGTAAGAGAATCAGGGATTAAATAAGCAATGATTTCATAAAGTTTAGTCATTTGATGTTATAAGGTATGATTGAGTATAAAAGTTTCTGTATGTTTAAGCAAGTATGTTCCAGTGTTTGGTGTATGGTGGTTATATTTTTGTTGGGTAGTATTGTATTTGTGTGGTTTAGTTTCTAGTAAATCAACAATGGATGGTTTACAAAGAATAAAGCTTACAGCTCAAAGATCAAATGATGTGATCGGGGTACAGGCTGAATCATCCAAAGTACTTAACATAAAACAAAACTATTTTAAATACTAGCAATGTCACTAGAGAATTTAGAAATATTTGCAATATATCTCGAGAAAGGTTCAAAAGTACTCGCTTTACAGGGCTTTACAACTATTACTGATCGACTCTGAGCCGACTCTGACGCTCAGGCTTTAACGTCCAACCACTAGATCACCTTGGATTCGACTTCGACACTTAGGTTTTTTTTCGCTTGAAACCCTACTGAGCTCGTCGACTGACCAGTAGGTTATCTTTAGTCCAATATCCACTTTCGGTTTCCCGACTAGTACCTACATGGTCGAAATACTCTGTGTTAGACATCCAGTTATACTTGACATATCCTCGATACCAGTCCTACCCAAATGATATCAAATCCCGACTCATAATTATACATATTACAATAACATACCCAACAGTTAGGGTTCATGTTCTCGGAAAAAAAATCGGTTTGGTGTTCATTTTCAGAGAATACATATACTCGTCATTTTACGAAATTAGGGTTATTGGTTTTGGAAAAATATTTCATCATACCGTACAATCAAGTTTCATATAAAATACATATGCATTCATATATCCGCTCGACGTCCCGATAATCACTGGATACACTCCCGTATTTCCGTAGTTCGATTTTCCGGAAATCAGGTAGCGTCGCCTTTGTTTATCGGACTACCCGTCGAAGCAATTCGACGTCACAATCAACAAATAACCCAACAATCACAAATCCCAAGCACCGGTATTATTCAATTATTTACTATTATTCGCATTTTATATTTTTATTCGTATTAGGACTCAGAATTGGATCATCACTGTCCACCGTCAGCTCGCCGAGGTTCATCGCCGACGGCGGCGAAATTTACGGGTACCCGATTAAATTCCGGGTTCCAACGTAAATTCCCACCGATTAATTTAAAAATCGTTCCCTGTACAAATTGAATTGGATTTAACATCACGAACATTATTCAAAACAATTCCTACAGAAATAATAATAAAAACAATTATAATCCTATATCGAGCAGGCAACACAGTCGAACCAAACATCACAATCACAGACCACCACACACGGCCGTGAGGCCGCCACACACACAGACACAATTACACGTGCACACACACAAAAACACACAACAACACACACTTAATGACATACATATATACAGGATATATATACATGCAAAACGGGAATAACATGAAGCCGGAACTGGGAACAACCGCGGCGACATAAACTCACCAGAGAAATATAAAAATGAGGGGACAGGGAAGAAACAAAAACAGGAGGAAGAAAGAAGGTGGGGGTAGAGAAATAAAAGAGGGATAGAGAGAGAGAGAGAGACCAAGAGATACAAGGGATGAGAGAGTTGTAATTGAGAGGGATGAGTGACAGGGAAGGAAAAATGAGTTCTGTTGCTATTGTTTCTGTTTTTGTAATTTATTTTTATTTATTTTCTGCAAAGTACCAGCCATCAAACACGTAGCATTTTAATACCCCGCTCATGTTCCTGGCTGCCACGTAGCAAAATAGGATGAATATAATTTCCCTGTAGTCCGATTCTGTCCCGCATTCCCAATTTAACGAACCGAGATGCACTTAAAACAAATTCAGAAAATCACGAAAATAGTCTTAAAATGCAAAAATCATCTTGAAGTTTATAAAAACATAATTTTTGTAATTTTAAAATAATTTATGCAACGCAATTTATACCCGCTTTTATCAATTTAACGAAACAACGCGTGGGTGAAATTAATCGAGAAAATTTCCAAAATATTTTTAAAATTCTCAGAATATTATAAACTTAGTAAAATATGAATTTTGTGATTTTTGAAGAATTCTGGAATTAAATATGGATTTTACAAATAAACACAATCAAAAAATCATTTAAAGATAAATAATAAATAAAATATTGATTTCTCAATTTTATAAAATCCTAAAATAATTATTGTAATTATAAAACAATAAAAATGATTTTAGAGACAATCCAAATATTTATGCAAATAAATCTGCATTAAATCCACTTCTAAAAGTGAAACAAAAACAATACAGCTCAATAATCACTTACGCACACAACCCTGTACACCACAAATCACCCATAGATAATAATAAAATAACACATAGCTAACAGAAGCTCTACACATAATTCATTTATTAACAAAAATAATTACACGCCATATTTCAGATATTACATCCTTCCCCCCTTAAAAGGATTTTGCCCTCAGAATCTGATCTAACTATACAAGTGAGGATATTTGTCAAGCATATCTGACTCTAGTTCCCAAGTAGACTCTTCTATTCGAGGGTTTCAAATGTACTTACTATAGATATACATTCATTTCCAAGGACTCGCCTTTAACGATTAAGAATTTAGATCGATCACTATATGCAGTTCAAACTTGGACAAGAGCCCATTGGTTCCTAATCAATCACTTGATTCGAATCAGATAATTATCTCCTTAACATTGACACGCAGAACACATTATATGTACATACTGTTGTAACGGTAACATCAACTCATGAACAACTTTATCTATATTTATCAATACCTCAAATGGTTTACTAAATTTAGGACTCAACTTGTCCCCTCTATTCAGACCTATCCAATCTCTTTTAAGGTGAAACTTTTACTAACACTACTGGTCCTATTTCTATATTCATACTGTATCTCTATACAATTCCGCCTTCTTTCTTTGTCTACTCCGAGTTGCTTCAATCAATATCACTATGCCCTTGGTGTGCTGAATTAACTTAGGATTTGACAACTTCCTTTCTCCCACTTTATCTCAATAAAATGGGGACCTACACTTGCGTCCACATAAAGCTTGGTAAAATGGCATTCTAAAGCTGACATCGATGATAAATGATCATCCCAGTTTTCCTTAAAACTCAACATATCTTATATTTTCTGAATCGCTTCCTCACTTTGACCCTTCATTTAAGGATGATAGGCAGCGCTCATTTTCAACTTAGTTTCCAAATATTTAAACATCTTTTATTCATTTTTATCAGTTAAGGCTGAAAAGTAATCTCAAATATTCACTTATTATCACCTTAAGGTATTTGAACTTTATATTCCACTCTGTCCAATTCGTTTATTAACTCCTCAGTGGTCTTAATTACATCCAATCCTTTCTTTCTACACAAGGCATCTGTTACCATACGGCTTTATTTAGGTAGTTGTTAATGGATTAATCAGAATCTTTTGTTAATCCTCGGTCAAAATTTCATACTTGAAAACTCAACGTATAGTTGCTTTTCTTCTAATCTTTGGAGGAAAATCCTTGGGCATTCCATACAGACTTTCTTATTCTTTGAATAGCAGAGGATGTTATCAATAAATACAATTCGCTTATCCGACTACTTCTTATACACCATGTTCCTTAATTTCTTATAGACAACTGATACACTTGTTATTTCACATAATATCACCAGAGCTTGCAATGCTCATAACTCATTTTAATCGTAATCTCTGATATGCTCTCAGGTCAGATCTTAAGTTAATCCCCGAGACATAACACACTTCTTGAATTAGGTCTCTTAAGTAATCAATTCTTTATAGGGGTCACTTATTCTTATTCGTTGTTTTGTTAAACTCCCGATAATCAGTACACAATCTCATAATTTCATCCCTTTTCTCCAACAACATCACTGGTACACTTTATGATTCTCTTCTTGTAAAATCACTTCTTGGTCTGCCTTGTCCACTAGGCCTCCGATATTTCGCCTTAATTCTTTGACATGACTAACACTTCCTAATTCATTTTGAAATTTCCTTCTTATACCTAATTATCACTATTTTTCTTTAAATTTCCGTATATCCTGGCATTTCTTGAATTAAATACTTTATATTGTGAATTCCTTGTATGATATCATTTCTTAATTCTTTTACTTGTGGTACCCAAGTTCTGGAAGAATATTCAAGAATACTGTGATCATTCTTCTGGGCGCATAAATTTTCTTACTAAACCATTAACATCCTGATCCACTATCTTCTCTTGACATCCCATTATTTTCTCTTAATAACTCTGACTGAAAGGTCATACTATCCTACCTCGCTTCCTTTGGGTTATAATTTATGACTTCCAATTCCAACTTCCAAAATTCTATAGATAATTCTTTCGGTGCAGTCTCTATGTTTACTTTTTGCTTATCATTTGCCGCTACATTTGCTTCTTCTTGTAAATACATACTTTAAACTCTTATGGTCCGTATAGATCTCACATATTTCTCCATACATATCATGTTTTCCAATCTTTCAAAGCGAATATTATTACTGCTAATTCCAAATTATGAGTAAGGTACTTATTCTCATAAGGTTTTGGTTGCCTGGATGCATATACAATAACTTTATTGTGCTGCATCAACACACATCATATTCCCTTATGAGAAGTATCACTATAAACTATAAAATCTCCTTGATACTTTCAAAGTGATAAAGCAGGTGCTGTAACCATTCCCTCCTTTGACTCCGCAAAACTTTCTTCACCCTTCTCCATTTCATATAAACTTCTTACTTTTCTTGGTTAGCTTCGTCAAAGGTGTTGCAACTTTCAAAAAACTTGAACAAATTTCCGATAATAACCGGTCAATAATAAAACTTCTTACTTTTGTTGGTGCTTTTGGTCTTTCTTTATTCATAGTAACTTTAATCTCTGCTGGATCCCCTTTGGTCTTCTCCTTACTGACTATTCATGCTAAGAATTATACCTCCTGCCATCAAAGCTCTCAACTTTACATACAACTTCTTTCTTCTTCGACTCCCCGTTTATCATTAAATACTTTGCATGGTCCTTCTTTGACTTTAAGTAACATAAATACAACTTATTCGGATCTTCCTTCAAGATTTTGTTCATCAAGTTTAAATATTACTGGTATATCAGTTAATCCAAATGACAATACTAGAACAACAGTACCTAGTTCTGAAAATTATCTTCGATAAGTCCATAGGTTTAATCTTCAATTGGTAATACCCAAATCTTAAATCAATTTTAGAAAATACTCTGTTTCCTCCATCTGATCAAACAAGTCATTAGTTCGAGGTAACGGATACTTACTCTTGGTAGTAAACTTATTGAGCTTTCGCTAGTCGACGCATAATCTTATACTTCCATCTTTCTTATTAACAATTAGTACGGGTGCATCTTATGGGGTACACTAGATCTAATCGCTCCTTCTTCTAACATTTCTTGCATTTGCTTTACTAACTCCTTCATTTTAACTGGCGCTATTCTCTGCGGGGCCTTGGACACTGGCTTTATTTCAGGTGCTAGATCAATTGCGAACTCAATTTCTCTATCTGGAGGAAATGTTGGTAATTCGTCTGGAAACATATCTTGAAACTCGTTAATTACTATAAAATCTTAAAATTCTGTTTGCTCCTGGCTTTTATTTATAATCTCCATAGTGCTTACATCTTGGTCACCGTAACCTTTTAGCTTAAATCATTGTTAACAAATTCTTTACCTTCCTTCGTCCTATAAACCTCATCATATTCTCATTTGGCGTCTTCAAGACTATCTTTTCATCATGATGATCTATTTGGGCATCACGCTTAAATAGTTAGTCCATTTCATAGAATAATATCAAATTCTCCTATCTTAAATGATATCAAATCCTCATAACTTATTGCCAGAAATCTCAATTCCATTATGGGTACTCACTTATTTAACAATTACACATTCTTGATTTGCTAGCCCTTCAGTCATAATCTTATCAATTCAACATGGTAATTTATCTTATCAACAAAACCTTGAGAGATAAACAATCAAGTTGCTCCCACATCTTTCAATACTTTAACGCATAAGGTATCCACAATAATCATTCACGTCATCATACCCATATTTTGAATAACATAATTCACAGACAATTCGTAAACTCTCATTCTTGGAGACATATTAGTTATTGGAGTAGATTCCCTTGACTCTTAGTGCATCTCTGGCTAGGGCTAGTGATTTGCAATCTTCACTATATGCCCTTGTTTCCTTTCCATGCATGAGAGGTAGATGGAACTTTGTCTGCTTGGTTCATAATACATTGATTTTTGTTTGAAAAACTCTTGCAAAGAACGACAGTATGACAAAACAACTAGAAGGATTCACAATTTAACAAAATTAGAGTTGAAAAGAAAGAAGAAGTAATGATTTAAATATGAATGAGACGACCACATTGGTACTTAAGATGGCCAGTCTTTCGTACCATATGGCATACAGCACATGATTAAGTGGCATCCCACCCGACTCTTCGTCATTCTGACAAAGTGTCTCACCATAACACTGCTCGTCCCAATCAGAGAACAAAACTTGAGAGGAAAAATTAAATTTGAAAGGAATGTAATATCCTCCCTTTCGATATCATCGTAAAGAATTTATTAAGAAAAGAATTTCATACATATTTAGGAATCAAAAAGAAATATATGTTGTAATATTGGAGACAAGAATGATACCATTGGTCACCATCCATATTTCACTTGTATTCATCTTTCGAGCTTGTTCGATCATATTCCAATTGTGTCATATAACAACTTTAGAAAGTACGCTGAAATGCCTTCACAAATTAAGCATTACGGTAGACTCTTACTTGTTAAGACTTGCATCTTTAACATCGCACCTACACGTATAATACTTTACTAATTCGATCATAATGGCATTCTTACAAGATAACCTCGAGTTTCATTTTGTTAATAATATTCTCCTTTTAGAAAAGTCTGGAAATCTTCCCAATTTTCTTCGATCATACTCAGGCTTCTGTTAAATCAATGAATTCTTTTAACTCTGATAGTCCTAGTAATTGGATGAATAGTTACTCTGTACGCTGATTCTGTTGTTAATCTTATCAAACAATATTTGCACCTTACTGTTAGGAATAATCAACTTCTTCATAATCACGAGTTACTTTGTTCTTTGAGTTAACAATACTAAGTCTGAAACAAATATCCTTCCAGGTAATTCGGGTCTTTTAACAAACAAGAAACTCAAGTAATAACTTGACAACCAATGTTTAAAACTTATTTTATTAAAAAGAGCCTTTGGAAATTTGTTAAGAAAATCTCTTTCGAGAGTTTGTTTAAAAATTTTGAAAATCGCACACTTGGTTGTCCTTACTATATGAGTTGGTTGTTGTCCTTCCTACCTATAACAAGGTACTAGATTAAAGAAATGATCACATAAAGGTCCATTCACTTCAATCTACCTTCTCTCCTTTATTGGGTCCATTTGCCTTCCTTAATCGATGAAAACTTCAGTTTTCGTTGCATGTTATCTTATTCATAGCTTCACATCAAAGCTTCCATACTGGTAATACTCCCGTCATCAACTTTGTAGTCGTTAAGTAGAATAGACTATCCAATAGTCAACAAGTCGGCTGATGTCACATCACATTGTTACTATAAATATATCACATCGTCATAACACCATTATCTAACTTCAAGAAAGCTCCAGATCCATAATCTTCTCTAGCTCTCTTTTAAAAGTCATCTAATCCATTCCACAGGCTAGTCATGGGTGGCCTAGTCACTAATAGCTTCTTTTAACCGGGTAGAACTATCCTTCGGAACACTTGAATCTTCTTTCTAAACTTCTTCTCACCTTTATTTATATCTCAAGTACTCACCATTTACTGTAACTCCCGAATCCATCCTAGTATGTACTATTGCTTCATAGGACAAGTTTTAAACTAGGGGTATAGAATATGGTGTAGGGTAAACTGAAAAGATACATTCACAGCCGAATGACTAGTAAAACAAGAATAAAAAGATGGAGGTTCTTAAATAGTTAGTCTCGTATCAAGAGGTGGTAAAATAACATAGAATAGATTGAAGAGGTGCAACTGTTATAACAGAAGGTAATACCATTAATACTGATGGAAGAACAAGGTGCAAATCCAATCTGGGAGAAGATGACGATCCTCGAACGGAAGGCTCCGAATGATCAGATGATACAGGGAAAACGGGATCTGCCATTGTCGTTATCTGGAAATCACGTCGCAAGCTAAGAATCTCGAATTGTAACACGAATCATGCCGGAGACCTACTATATAGTTGCACTCAACCTCACGACGTCTTATCTTTCTATCTCCTATTCCTAATCCTAACCCTCTACCCAATCCCGACAATCTAGGCTTGTTTCAGTGACTTATAAACTATAGCTCTGATATCAACCTGTGGCGCCCTCCAAACCCGGGTTTGAAGTTTGGGGTCCACAACACATGCACAATATATAAACCTGTATATGAAATATTATTTGCAATGACCCTGCTTTACATAACCACAGATCGCAACAGGTTAAAGTATGAAAACAAGCCGCAACCTTAACTTTTATTACAACGTACCAAATCCCAACTAATTTAACTTATAACTGATAATGAAATTATTCTTACAATCATACTATTTCACTACCATAATAAGCTCCTGCTAGCTCGATCCAACTCAATCTGGATTCCTAGCTCGTACCATGGACTGAGGAACCTCACTATCAACCATATCCCTTTTTAACTGTAGAATAGATAAAAGATTCGCAAGAGTGAGCTAACTAGATCAGCAAGTCATAATAATGATAATCGAGGTTAAACAATGTTCAAATGGGATGATTCAGAAGAATCAAGTTTATTGTTAAACAATCGTTAGAATTGGATATTCATTTTAAGTTTTAAAACCAAGGTTAGGCTGCTGATTAGTCACGCACTAACCCCGAGCAAGGCACACATCTCTGCTCTAATTAATGGATCCAAGGCACACAATGGCCTACCTCGACCATGAATCTGGTCTCACCGCGAATCTGGCCCACATAAGAAAACTATCCAATTCTAAAACAGTTCAGTATGATAAACAATATAATTCAATAAAATAAGATCATAATCAATGATGATAAAACACTTGAATAAAAACGTAATGCAATTCATGGGTATCACAAGGTATATCAAGGTATGTATGAGGAATGGCTTTCAGCCTGTAAGAGAATCAGGGATTAAATGAGCAATGATTTCACAAAGTTTAGTCATTTGATGTTATAAGGTATGATTGAGTATTAAAGTTTCTGTATGTTTAAGCAAGTATGTTCCAGTGTTTGGTGTATGGTGGTTATATTTTTGTTGGGTAGTATTGTATTTGTGTGATTTAGTGTCTAGTAAATCAACAATGGATGGTTTACAAAGAATAAGGCTTACAACTCAAAGATCAAATGATGTGATCGGGGTACAGGCTGAATCATCCAAAGTACTTAATATAAAACAGAACTATTTTGAATACTAGCAATGTCACTAGAGAATTTAGAAATATTTGCAATATATCTCGAGAAAGGTTCAAAAGTACTTGCATTACAGGGATTTACAACTATTACTGATCGACTCTGAGCCGACTCTGACGCTCAGGCTTTAACGTCCAACCACTAGATCACCTTAGATTCGACTTTGACACTCAGGTTTTTTTTATCGGTTGAAACCCTACTGAGCTCGTCGACTGACCAGTAGGTTATCTTTAGTCCAATATCCACTTTCGGTTTCCCGACTAGTACCTACAGGGTCGAAATACTCTGTGTTAGACATCCAGTTATGCTTGACATATCCTCGATACCAATCCTACCCAAACGATATCAAATCCCGACTCCTTTGTTTATCGGACTACCCGTCGAAATAATTCGACGTCACAATCAACAAATAACCCAACAATCACAAATCCCAAGCACCGGTATTATTCAATTATTTACTATTATTCACATTTTATATTTGTATTCGTATTAGGACTTAGAATTGGATCATCACTGTCCACCGTCAGCTCGCCGAGGCTTATCGCCTACGGCGGCGAAAACTTACGGGTACCCGATTAAATTCCGGGTTCCAACATAAATTCCCACTGATTAATTTAAAAATCGTTCCCTGTACAAAATTGAATTTAACATCACGAACATTATTCAAACAATTCCTGCAGAAATAATAATAAAAACAATTAAAATCCTATATCGAGCAGGCAACACAGTCGAACCCAACATCACAATCACAGACCACCACACACGGCCGTGAGGCCGCCACACACACAGACACAACTACACGCGCACACGTGCAAAACCACACAACAACATACACTTAATCACATACATATGTACAGGATATATATACATGCAAAACGGGAATAACAGGAAGCCGGAACTGGGAACAACCGCGGCGGCAGAAACTCACCGGAGAAATATAAAAATGAGGGGACCGGGAAGAAACAAAAACAGGAGGAAGAAAAAAGGTGGGGGTAGAGAAATAAAAGAGAGATAGGGAGAGAGAGACCGAGAGATAGAAGGGATGAGAGAGAGTTGTAATCGAGAGGGATGAGTGACAAGGAAGGAGAATGAGTTATGTTACTATTGTTTCTGTTTCTGCAATTTTTTTATTTATTTTTTGCAAAGTACCAGCCATCAAACACGTATCATTTTAATACCCCGCTCCTGTTCCTGGCTGCCACGTAGCAAAATAGGTTGAATATAAGTTCCCTGTAGTCCGATTCTGTCCCGTATTCCCAATTTAACGAACCGAGATACACCTAAAACAAATTCAGAAAATCACGAAAATAGTCTTAAAATGCTAAAAACATCTTGAAGTTTATAAAAATATAATTTTCGTAATTTTAAAATAATTTATGTGATATGGGCCTAAAATTAGCCTAGAAATGTAATTAACGTTGAATTAATTAGATCTAGTATGGACCAGTAACGAAGCCCAATTAACGAGGCCCGAAACTCTGATTATTTACTAATTTCGTAATTAATAAATAAGGGAGATTAACAGCTCATTAAAAGAGTCCAATCAGTGATATAAATCTATAAAAGATAGCCCCAAGGGCACCTACACCAACTAGGAATCTGATTCCTCTATTCTAGGACTTCAAAGTTTATCCAAAGTCTGAGAACTTGATCAACAAGTCTCCTATCCCTAGTCCAATTCAAGGACTCTCAACATCTATATAAGGGGTCTCACCCCACAGATCAGAACTACATTTTTTGGCTTGATTCTCTAATTCACAGAGATACGTAGGCATCTCGTAAAGGCAGAGTTAAGCTACGAAACAAGAGAGCAGCCATTAAAGGCCTTGAGCTCCCTGACCTTAGTAACAAATACAACAAATAATAACCTTAGTTTTTTATCCATAATATTTGGCGCCATCTGTGGGAAAGCACAACAACAACCATGGCTAAAACACGGAGAACAGTTAGAGCCCATATCTCGAGAAAGTTTAAGATGCCCACTATCAAAGCTTATGATGGCACGGGAGATCCCGCTAATCATGTCAGGACGTTCTCTAATGTACTGTTGTTGCAACCCGTGAATGACGTTACTAAGTGTCGGGCCTTTCCTCAAAACCTGTCGGGTATGGCTCAAAGATGGTATAGTCGTTTGCCCCCAAACTCTATCGGGTCCTTTAGAGAGTTAGTTCAAGCTTTTATTAAGCAGTTTATCAGTGGGAGAGTGCATGAGAAAAGTTCAGCATCCCTCATGAGTATTGTACAAGGAGCAAAAGAATCCTTAAGAGATTATCTGAATCATTTCACAAAGGAGGCTTTGAAAGTCCCGGACCTTGATGATAAGGTAGCCATGATAGCACTACAACAGGGAACTAGGGATGAATTCTTCAAGATGTCCTTGACCAAATGCCCCCCTGAAAGCATGTTGCAGCTCCAAGATAGAGCCGGGAAGTACATCAAGGTGGAAGAGAGCATGAGGAAGAGCGTAGTGAGTAATGAGCCCAGTGGAGGCAAGAAGCGGAAAACTGACTTGGAATATATTGCTAAGGACAAGTATCCTAGAACCGAGCAAAACTCTGATTCGACCCCCCAAGAAGGGAGGACCTGGGCAAAAGTTCACTGAATATGCTAAACTTAATGCTCCAAGGAGCCAAATTTTAATGGAAATCAAGAAAGATCGAGATGTTCGCTGGCCTAAACCCTTGAAGGCCAATCTTGCCAAGTTAGATAAGGGCAAGTATTGTAGATTTCACAAGGATATTGGTCATGACACCGATGACTGTAGGCAACTAAAAGATGAAATTGAGTTCCTTATTAGAAAAGGGAGATTGAACAATTATACTGGAGATGGAGGCGATAGGAATCACAATGGAAGAAAGAACTTTGAAGATCGTAGAAGGGACCAAGAAGATCAGGGGCGGAATTCCCAGCCCAGGGGACCGGTGATAAATACAATCTTCGGAGGACCACGACCCCGAGGGCCCGTGATAAACATAATTTTTGGAGGACCAACCACTGCCGGGCTATCCAAGAACTCCAGGAAAGTGTATGCCCGAGAAGTTATGCATATTATTGGAGAATCCCCGAAGAGGGCCAGGACGGGAGTAACAATATCTTTTGATGATTCTGATCTGGAGGGTGTGAAATTTCCCCATGATGACCCGTTGGTTATAACCCCGATAATAGGGAACAACCCGGTGAGAAGGGTCCTTGTGGATAATGGTGCTTCAGTGGATATCTTGCTCTATGACACCTTTTTAAGGATGGGATATAACGACTCCCAATTGACCCCAACCGACATGCCAATTTATGGATTTGCGGGGGTGGAGTGCCCTGTAGAAGGGATAATCAAGTTGCCCAAAACCATAGGACATGAACCAAGGCAAGCAACTCAGATGTTGGACTTTGTAGTGGTGAAGGCTAGTTCGACTTACAATGCTATCCTGGGAAGAACAGGGATACACGCCTTTAAGGCAGTCCCTTCTTCCTATCATTCAGTTATGAAGTTTCCAACCCGGGATGGGATTGGAGAAGAGAGAGGAGATCAGAAAATGGCTAGAAGTTGTTATGTGGCCTCTTTGAGGGCAGATGTAGTTGGGGGGCAGGTTCTTCCTATTGAAGATCTGGATATCCGAGAGAATGTTGAGAAAAGAGGAAAGCCAGCAGAAGAATTGATTTCAATTCCTTTATCTCCCGAAGATCCTGAGAAGGTGACCTTTATTGGAGCCACGCTCGAGGAGCCCCTTAGAGGGAAGTTGGTAAAATTTTTGCAAGAAAACAGTGACGTGTTTGCATGGTCAGCGGCTGATATGCCTGGCATAGACGCGGAACTGATTACTCATAAGCTGAATATGGACCCAAATCGGAAGACAGTGAAACAAAAGAAAAGAATTTTTGCTCCAGAAAGGCAAGAACCTATAAAATAGGAAGTGGAGAAGCTCTTAGAGGCTGGTTTCATTGAGGAGATTCAATTTCCGGAGTTGTTAGCAAACCCTGTAATGGTGAAGAAGGCCAATGGAAAGTGGAGGATGTGTGTGGACTTCACTGATCTAAATGATGCTTGTCCTAAGGACTGTTTCCCGTTACCAAGGATCGATACTTTCATAGATTCTACTGCTGGGCATGAGATGCTGAGCTTCATGGATGGATTTAGTGGATACAATCAGATCAGGATGCATAAGGATGACATTCCAAAGGTATCATTCATCACTGACTTTGATGTTTATTGTTATCTTGTTATGGCATTTGGTCTCAAGAATGCAGGAGCCACCTATCAAAGGTTGGTAAATAAAATTTTAAGGATCTTATTGGCAAGACTATGGAAATATATGTTGATGACATGTTAGTCAAGAGTCTAGTAAAGACTAATCATATAACCCATTTGAGGGAAGCTTTCGAGGTCCTGAGGTACCACAAAATGATGTTAAATCCTATGAAATATGCTTTCGGAGTAGGATCAGGAAAATTTTTGGGATTGATGGTCTCCAAGAGAGGGATCGAGGCCAACCCCGATAAAATAAAGGCAATCCTGGACATGGAGCCACTAAAAACTGTCAAAGATGTTCAAAAGCTCACAAGAAGGGTTGCTGCGCTGGGACGATTCATCTTCATGTCAGGAGACAAGTGCCTGTCATTCTTCAAGTCCTTGGCCCAGGCCCCGTTGTTGGCCAATCCAGCTTTGAATGAAGTCTTATACTTGTACTTGGCCATTTCAGAGAGTGCCTTGAGCGCTGTGTTGGTTAAGGAGGAACTGAAAATCCAGAAACCCGTATACTATGTCAGCAAGATTCTGCATGGAGCTGAGTTAAATTATTCAACCATTGAGAAGTTTGCTTTAACTCTGGTAATGGCTTTGAGAAAGCTCTATCCTTACTTTCAGGCTCATCAAATTGAGGTTCTAACGAATCAACCCTTGAGAAATATAATCCATAGTCCTAAGGCTAGTGGGAGACTGATCAAATGGGCGATAGAGCTAGGAGAATTCGACATCAAGTATAAGCCACGAATGGAAATAAAAGCACAGGCATTGGCTGACTTCGTGGTGGAATGTACCATATCCGACCAAGAAGTCGGGGGGCAAGAGGATACCAAACCTCAAGACAAGGAAGTTGATAAGGAGGACAAGGAAAAGGTTGATAAGGAGAAAGAATATCGGGTCCTTTATTTCGATGGAGCATCAAAAACAAATTCAAGTGGAGCAGGTTTGGTTTTACAAAGCCCTGATGGGTTCTTGATTGAGTATGCCATGAAGTTAGACTTCCCAACCACAAATAATGAGGCAGAATATGAAGCTCTGATAGCTGGCTTTGGCTTAGCAGGGACACTTAGAGTCAAGAACTTAAAAGTCTGTGGAGACTCGAAGCTGGTCATATCCCAGGTAAAGGGAGAGTTTGAGGCAATGGATGATACGATGGCTAAGTATGTCTGCCTAGTAAGGGCTGTGATGACCCAATTCGATGAATTCCATATTGAACATATTCCAAGGGAGGAAAATGCTAAGGAAGATGCGTTATCAAAGTTTGCTTCATCCGAGATAGAGGAAAGTTCGGGAAGTGTATACTTCCGCGTTCTGAAGACACGGAGCATTGGTGTTAAGCTTGTAGCTCCTATAGGTCTGGGGACTTCATGGATTGATCCCATTAAGACTCATATTCAAACCGGATTGTTGCCAAATGATGCTACTGAAGCACGGAAGTTGGTTGTTCGAGCACTAAGATACTCTTTAATAGATGGGATTTGTATAAAAGATCTTTTGTGGTGACTTACTTAAGGTGTCTCAGGCCCGATGAGGCACGTTTGGCTCTTGAAGAAGTACATGAAGGCATACATGGGCAACACTTGGGGGCAGAGCATTAGCTCATAAGATAACCCGTTTAGGCTTCTATTGGCCAGAAATGATGGCGGATGCCAAATAATATGTGAAGAAGTGTGACCACTGTCAGAAGCATGCACCTGTTGTTAGACAACCCCCTGAGATGCTGACATCCATCAACTCACCTATCCCCTTTGCTATGTGGGTAATGGATATACTTGGGCCTTTTCTAATGGCCATAGCACAGAGGAAGTTTTTGATTGTAGCCATCGATTATTTTACCAAGTGGATTGAAGCCAAGCCCTTGGCCAAAATCACAACTAAGCAGGTTGCACAGTTCCTGAATGAAAATATCATGTGCCGGTATGGAATTCCCCGCATCCTAGTCACTGACAATGGGACACAATTCAACAACGAGGAATTCAAGAAGTATTATGAAGAGAACAAAATTGAGTTACGATTCACCTCTGTAGATCATCCGCAAGCCAATGGGCAAGCAGAAGTGGCAAATCGGATAATCCTGGATGGACTAAAGAAAAGAATTGAGAAGTCGAGGAATAACTGGGTAGATGAAATACTCCCAATACTATGGGCCTATAGGACTACCTGTAGAGTCACGACTGGAGCAACTCCCTTCATGTTAGCATATGGGGCAGAAGCAGTTGTTCCCGTAGAGATATCACATTCCTCTCCCAGGATTCAAGCTTTCAATGCCGAGGAGAATGAGGAAGGGCATAGATTAGCCCTGGATCTAATTGATGAAGTCCGAGACAAGGCACATGCGAAGATAGTGGAGTATCAGAAAAATGCTTCGTTCTACTACAACCTAAGGGTTAAAGAAAGGTTCTTCAAACAGGGTGACTTAGTCTTGAGGAAGGTGGAAGCTTCTGGTGTAGGGCAGAAAGGGAAACTTGCCCCAAATTGGGAAGGGCCATACAAGGTCAAGAGTGTACAGGGTAGAGGAACCTACAAGCTGGAGACCACGGATGGTATTGAAGTTCCAAGAACATGGCATGCACAAAACCTGAAGGTTTACTATGTGTGAAGCCATTAAACATGATTCTCACTTATCAAGATGACAAGTAAGTTGAAAAGCACCTTAAAGCTTTGCTTGCATAGGGTTTACATGTTTTAGCTTTATTTTTAAGGATTATTAGGAGTTGTGTAAGGGATGAATCCCAAGAGTTGCTATAAACTTGTTTTACAATTGTTTAGTTCATCTTATCATAGAACTATTTGGTGCATACTATATATGGTTGAGTTTGCTTATCTATTTTAGTACAAGTACGAGGAAAATAAGGGACGACTTTTAAAAAGCTAGCAAACTAATAGTACAAGTACTTGAAAGAGATAGTAGAAAAGCAAACAAATAACTTAAAATAAGATAATAAAACCCTAAAGGGTAATAAATTCCCAATACGAATAAGTCAATACATAAATAGCCACGATGGGCCAAATAAGAAAAATAAACTACTCAAGATCCTTGAAAAAGTCATCATCAATGTTTCCCTCATCGGCAGTAGTAGAAGGGGGAACGGGCTTGTCTCCCATAGGATCAGCATCTCGAGGAGAAACAGTTGTGGCCTCAATAGAAGTAGTGAGAGTAGGAGATAGAGGAATATCCTCAAGAAGAAGCCCTTGCCCAGGAATAGCAGGGACTGGATAGGTTGCGAGAGTCACCTCCAGGATCTTCTTCTCAATCTCCTCCACTATCTGCTCCCGGCAGCTAGAAAAGGTCTCCGGGAAGTTAGCATCGTACTCAGCATTCAAGACATCTTGAAAATCCTGAGATGCCTTATACTCATATATCACCTCAGCCCGGGCCCTCTGAGCATCCAGCTCCAGCTTACGCACTTTCTCCTTTTCATCCTCCAGCTCCTTCTCTACCTCACGGAAACGAGTGAAGTTGGCCTCGGAAGCCTTGAGGTACCTGTCCCTATCTCTCTCAGCAATGGTCAGGCTAGTCCTCACATCCTTCAGATTGTGAAGGGCAGCCTGGAGATAGGTATTCATCTGCACGAGCATAATACAGTAAGTAAGTATGAAAGAATTGAAAACAGACAAAAAGGAGACAAGGAAGAGGCTTACAGAAGCCACGGCCTGAGCACCCAGACACTCAATCTGTAGGTCATCAGAAGACTCTACTATCTCAGCCCTGTCACGAGGCATAATCACACTCTCGGACCAAACAGCGACAGCCTCGGAACTCCCTACCACTGTGTCCCTCCTCTGAAGGCCCCAAATGACGGTAAAAGGAGAGGTATCCTCATCAAGGCTAAGGGGCCTCTGGGATAAAAAGGTAGGGACGGCCTCCTTAACCGTGACTGAAGGGCCGTCACCAATCCTAACCCGCTTGTCACGATGGGTCTCAACAGCAGAGCCCTTGGCAGCACGGGCCTCCCGCTTCTTGAAGATCGTGTCCAGAGCTGCCCTAGGTGCAAAAAGATATAGGCACATAAGAAGAAGGACAAATAAGGAATTAAGAAAATGGAATAAAAGGGGAAAGAAATATCCTCGGGACCTAGGTCACTTAGACCTAAATCTTGCAAATTACCCTCTGAAAGGATGAGAGCACAATGATGCAAGTTATCAGCTGTGATGGCCTTGATGGCCGCATCCTCATCTATCCCCAATTTTAGGTCTATTAAAGACCCGTCTATACTTTTTGAGAAGTTGGGCCTGAAAAAATGGTCCCAACCCTCCTCGGAATCCAGAAACACATAAAACCACTCGCTCTTCCAAGTTGGATACGAGTCAGGGTTGGTGCCAGAAATAAAGCAGAAGCGGGCCAAGGATCTATGAACTATTTTGACCCATCATTGCTCCTCAGAAGCATTTACAAATTTAAATAAATATCGAAAGACACAAACGTTGGGCTCAAAACCGTGTTTACGTGATTGGGCCATATAACAGTGAATGAAATGCCAAGAATTGGGTATGAGTTGGGTCGGACAGACTCGAGCCCCAGCCAAAAGGCGAAAAATGAAAGGATGAGGAGGAAGGCAAAAAACAACATAAAAGGTTTCCTTATAGACCCGAATGGCCCCAGGCTTTGGGTAACAGGCCCTATCATTTGGGCATGGACCCTCGGCCATATAAGGGTGAGAAATACCAAAAAGGCGAGCTATGGTACCTATTTGTTCTGAACCAAATCTAGAAGGATAGTTATATGCATCTAAGTGTAACATGTTAGGAAAGGCTTGCCCAAACTCGGTTAAAAGATCCCTAAGAGAAATAACTGAGGAATGGACGAGAGATTTTTTACCTCGGCTGACCCTAGATGGACGGGTAACAGCTTGGGGAACCTGAGAGTGGGATGAACCGGAATCCGCCATGGATGAAGACTGAAACCCAGAAAGCTCTTGAAAATAATCGAAGAAGATGAAGATTCAAACAGAATCTTCAAACTGAGCCCATAAAGCGGTGGTGTAGAATGACGGAATTTGCTTTGCGGTGGCTATTCTTGAGAGAATATTTGTAGAGTGAAAAATCTAGAGGTGAAGAAAATTTTGTAGAAGTGAAGTGCGAGAAATGAGCTCACACTTGACTCCTTATATAGATGAGCGTTTGGAAGCTCAAACATTTCTGGGCCAAAAGAAATGGGCCTAGTAGAGGCGGGAAGCCCATAAAGTTTGAATTTTGAAAAGATCTAGGACGTTCTAAACCAAAAAGAAAACCAAAATTCACTGAATAAATTAAGGCTTGAAAGCCCAACCACGCCTAGAGGACATGATTCTTGGGCGTAGTGTCAAAAATGTCTCCTAGGCGTGGATCTACAACGCCTAGGAATTATGGACGTGTTAACCTACAACAACACTCAGGACGTAAGTTTCCTAGACGCTGTTGGAAGGATGTCTCATAGGCGTGCGTCTACAATGCCTAGGAATTCTGAACAGATTGGCCTTCAACAACGCCCAGGGTGCATTGTTCCTAGACGTTGTTAGGAAACTGTCTCCTAGGCGCGGATCAACGACGCCCGGGAAGTATCATCCTTCAACAACGCCCAGGGTGCATTGTTCCTAGACGTTGTTAGGAAACTTTCTCCTAGGCGCGGATCAATGATGCCCAGGAAGTATCAGCCTCCAACAACGCCTAGGGTGCATTGTTCCTAGATGTTGTTAGGAAACTGTCTCCTAGGCGTGGATCAACGATGCCCAGGAAGTATCAGCCTCCAACAACGCCCAGGGTGCATTGTTCCTAGACGTTGTTAGGAAACTGTCTCCTAAGCGTGGATCAACCACGCCCAGGAAGTATCAGTCTCCAACAACGCCCAGGGTGCATTATTCCTAGACATTGTTAGGAAAATGTCTCCTAGGCGTGGATCAACAATGCCTAGGATGCATTGAGCAGCAAAATTCTATTTTTCTGATTATTTAATTAATTAGAAAAGTGGGGTAAAATCAAGAAAATCGCTAATAATTCCCAATAAATAGGGAAAATAAGCATGAAATCCCAAAAAATTAGGGAAAATTAGAAAATAATTTTCGAAAATTATTTATGGTAAAATATTAAGGAAAAATCCCCGAAATTAAGGGAAAATTCCTGTAAATTAAGGAAAATCCCCGAAATTAAGGGAAAATTCATGTGAATAAAGAGAAAATTCCTGAAAAATACCAGAAAATTCTTAAAAAGAAGGAATAAGGTAAGAAAAACAATAGAGAGGTTATAAAATAACCCTCAAGTCGTGTGCAAGACAAATCGTTGTAAATGTGTTGGTCGCTCAACACTTTACGCAAAAACGACACCCTGTAAGGGAACTAATGAACTCAACTTCTGCGAAATCTTTTACGGTTTCCCAGAAGTTGGGGGCAAATGATATGGGCCTAAAATTAGCCTAGAAATGTAATTAACGTTGAATTTATTAGATCTGGTATGGACCAGTAACGAAGCCCAATTAATGAGGCCCGAAACTCTGATTATTTACTAATTTCGTAATTAATAAATAAGGGAGATTAACAGCTCATTAAAAGAGTCCAATCAGTGATATAAATCTATAAAAGATAGCCCCAAGGGCACCTACACCAACTAGGAATCTGATTCCTCTATTCTAGGACTTCAAAGTCTATCCAAAGTCTAAGAACTTGATCAACAAGTCTCCTATCCCTAGTCCAATTCAAGGACTCTCAACATCTATATAAGGGGTCTCACCCAACAGATCAGAACTACGTTTTTTGGCTTGATTCTCTAATTCACAGAGATATGTAGGCATCTTGTAAAGGCAGAGTTAAGCTACGAAACACGAGAGCAGCCATTTAAGGCCTTGAGCTCCCGAACCTTAGTAACAAATAGAGCAAATAATAACCTTAGTTTTTTATCCATAACATTATGCAACGCAATTTATACCCGTTTTTATCAATTTAACGAAATAACGCGTGGGTGAAATTAATCCCGAAAATTTCCAAAATAATTTTAAAATTCTCATAATATTATAATCTTAGTAAAATATGATTTTTGTGATTTTTGAAGAATTCTGGAATTAAATATGAATTTTACAAATAAACACAATCAGAAAATCATTTAAAGATAAATAATTAATAAAATATTGATTTCTCAATTTTATAAAATCCTAAAATTATTATTGTAATTATTAAATCATAAAAATGATTTTAGAGACAATCCAAATATTTATGCAAATAAATCTGCATTAAATCCACTTTTAAAAGTGAAACAAAAACAATATAGCTCAATAATCACTTACGCGCACAACCCTATACACCACAAATCACCCATAGATAATAATAAAATAACACATAGCTAACAGAAGCTATACACATAATTCATTTATTAACAAAAATAATTACACGCCATATTTCAGATATTACACTTATAACTGAAATGTGTATCACATACTAGAATTTGCCCAATCTCTAAAATCTTAAACCAGTAACAAACTACATACTTGAGAAAATAAACTTATAGCATAACAGCATCTAGCTAGTCAACAAAGAATGTACATTTCTCATACTCCAAAACATAAAACAATGACAAATGTCTTAGAACACTAGACAAGAAGGCTCAAGAAAGAACTAACCATAATAACTTTTTCCTCAATTCTTGGAGGGAGAATCTTCCAGATTCTAGCTTCTATAGGATAATTAGAAGATGTTTCTTTATCGTTCAAGTAGGCCCATTCTTTCTCCAGAAATCTGGTAGAATATAAACAGTTTAAATGTGACAAAATAAGCTTATTAACGTAGAAAATTACAGTTAGACAATTGCATAATTTATAACTCTATTATCAAGATATAAGAATCTCCCAAAACTACCATCATAATCTTTGATATGCTTAACAAAATACTTCCAGAAATGGGATGAAAGGAAATGCTTGCTTCATTTGCTCTCTACCACAAGATATTTTATACATGGTCAGACAATCCGCCATGCAATCTAGCTCTTAATTTGACTATAACGTTTTACAATTTTCGTAACTAAACAGTAAAGTTAAATTGCACCATTATTATGATATGTTAATACAGAGACTACATCATAATTAAATGTCTATTTATAAAACTCATATAATTACAATATATAACCTATAACAAGATATATTAGAAGTACCTGTGTACTTGACCAAAAAAATTATGGAATAAGGACTAATATACTAATTCTTATACCAAAATAGCCTTTCCCTTTCGGTAAATAATTGTAACGGACAAATTTACCATCATATGACAAGTATGCAATTGATAATATCATTATTTATCAACTCAAAAATCAAAAGATAAGTTCATAATGGAGAACTAAATATGCGACAGAACATATCGTATCCTTAACTTGGCAACCAAACTGCTCAATAAAATATTTTGATAACAAATACTCCCTCCATCTAATATTATGTATCAGATTTCCTTTTATAGAAGTCAAATTGACCAATTTTTGACCAACGATTAAACATTACTCGTATATTATTTTAAAAAACTAAAAATTATATATTAAAGTAGATTAAATCTACTTTCCGGTGATGTAATTTTTTTATTTTATTTAATTATAAATTATTAATAAATTTCGGTCAAATTTAAGTCAATTTGACCAACACAAATTCAAAGAAGACACATAATATGAGATGGCGGAAGTAACTTCTGTCTCTATGAAGTCTGAATCATTAGAATGTTTCCATACCTTTTAATATTTTAAAAAATTGAACTACTAATGTGAAGCTAATACATGATTTAGTTCTAGCCCTTTCCAAGGCCAAATACCGTTAAAATATGCATAAACATATCATAGCTCTTGATCTATATTTAAGGTCACCACTTATCTGCATTTTCTCCACAAAAGCTTAAACACATAAAAAATTGAAAAAAAAATCAATTAGTTCTTTAATTCATCATAAAAGAATAAGAGTGGAGATGTTCAATCTATGAGCGAGGCATTGGCACTAGCTTTACCTGAAGTTCCGAATTAAGCTGTGGTTCTCAAGTTCTTTATCGAAGCCTCCTTTGTCATTCTTATACCTCTATCACGAATTGAAAGTATTTTCCGTTCTGTGTCCAACTTGATCTGCAAAAACCATATCATAAAAACAAGAAAACATAGATAATTTGAGTACAAACCTTATGAAGCTCACTGAATCTCAAAACCTGTTCAAAAAAAACAAAAAACCCATTAAAAATTATGAACAAACCTAATTGAAAAAATTAAACCTAATTGAACAAACAAACTGAATTGAACAAACAAACCTGTTTAGACCTTAGGGTTTCTCGTAGATGGAATTTGATTAATTGAAGGTGTTCTTCAATTTGGGGTTTAATTGAAACCCTATGTACTTGCGATCAACTGATATGGTGTGTGTGAGAGAGGGGGGAATCAGATAGATGGAAGAGAGAGAGAGAGAGAGAGAGAGAGAGAGAGAGAGAGAGTTAGAGAGATGGAAGAGAGAGAGAGACGGAGAGAGACGAGAGTAAGCTGAGAGAGATAGCAGAGTGAGAGTAAGAGTGAGAGAGCCAAAAAGAATTTTGTCCTAAGGGGGGAAACAGGTTTATTTTTTGGATAAGGGGGAAAAATTGTGAAATAAAGGGGGGAAACTTTTTGTGTGTTTTTAATTTTTTTAATTAAACATCGACAACTGTTGTTAACTGAAACCGATGTCTAAAAAAACAACATCGATTATATCAAAAACCGATGTCTAACTAACATTTCTCATTTTTGAAAAGAAACTATACACAATGATTAATTTGATAACTGATGTCTAATAAAAGAATTAAGACCGCTTACAATTTATCTGATGTCTAAACTGTTTTTAACATCGGTCATTTGAGCAACCGATGTCTATTAACATAATTCTTGTAAGAACCCTGATTTTTGTAATATTTTAAAACTTCTGTGAATAGTAACTTGAGCTGATTAAGTAATACATATGGGGATCATCATAAAATGAATAGTGGAATTTTGAGAATCCGAGATCATATTCTTGTTTATCGAGGAAAATAAGTGAATGTAAAAGCCAACGGAATTCGAAGATTCACGATTATACTATATATTTTCGTATCTGTAAAGAATGGCGTAGAACCGGGAATACTACGTGAAATAAATAATATATCAAGGTGTTTCTATGATCAAGAGAAGGAATGGAATTGGTTATAGGATTATAAGCGATAAAAGAAATCGCTACGAAACAAGTCGTTATACGTGGAAACTATCAAAATGGAACGACGATTGCGTTTACGATAAATAAACGAATGAGAAATTAAATCCCATGCAAGTTGGCCATGCATAACCAAGTCCTAACTAGTAGTTAGGAGTGTAACTAGATGATTATAAGTTAACTAGAATAGTTAGTGGAATAGTGTTGAATAGTGATGAGAGATAAATAAGTACACAAGCCATACTTCTCCCTTTTCTCGCTTCACCACACAATCAAACCAACCCATACCTTTGCCAAATTATTGTCAAATCTGCTGCATACATCCCATATATTCATTATACCCTCCCACACTTTAGCCACAAAAGAAAACAAACCCTTTTCCCTCACTTAAAGCTCTCCCTCACTTAATAACGATTTAATTATGGAGAGAGCCAGACGCGAAAGATTTCTATTTCGATAAACAAAGTACGTTCGCCTAATATATATATCAAGCGAACGATTGAGATTTTGACTTAAACTTCGAGAAATATTGGTTTATTCATTTAAGGGACACCCTTACTTGATTGATTATTTTATAAAGCGATACTTAATGAATTATTAAATATCCAGAAAGTATTTAAAAATATACTGAATAGTTTATAAATCATTTCACGTTATTTAATAAAGATTTAACTATTCAAAGAGCAATTATAGGATACCAAATCCTATTTTGATTATTTGATTAAGGTGTCTCCATTCGTTGGACCTTATTCAGAAATATTTTGTATTTAAGGTTTTTCATTAATTCATTGAACCTTAATTAGAAATACTTTGTACTTAAGATTTTATCAATTCATTGAACCTTATATAAAGATGTTTTATTTATAAGATTTTATCAATTCATTGAACCTTATACAGAGATATTTTATTTATAAGATTTTATCAATTCATTGAATCCCTCTTAAATTATTATGAGACCTTAGATATTTAATATCTTCGGACTTCTAAAAACTTATTTAAAAATAGACATAGTTCCCAAAGGTACTTTCTAAATTATTCAAAACTCTTAAAAGAGATTAATCATTTGAAACGTATCAAAACCTTAGGGGACTTAGTCTATAAGCATAAGAGTTTTTCTTCCTCGTTCAATAAAGAACAAGTGAGTAATATATGTATCACCCTACTACAGATATGGATTTGAAAATGATTTTAAATTCAAAACTCTGACAACTCCCAAAGATCAATTGAGTTAAAAGTGATGAATAAATCATCTTATTAAAAGGTCAACTTTTAACGACCTATTCATTCGAAAAAGGAATTTGAGCAAAAGATATAATTGTCTTGGGATCGGAATGTGGCCTGCGCGGCACGGAGTGGTACCGGGCAGTGACCAGGCGCGGAGTGGCGCATTTTGCAAGCGCAGAGTGGCGCATTGTACGGTTATATGGTCTATGTGACCATTGACTTTCGGACTTGCACGGCAATGGGCAACCACCGTGTAGTGTCTTGATGAGCCCAAAGGTGGCTAGGTTTGTATTACTTCTACTAGTAGAGAAAATTTCATATAGTCCAGTATAGTCCCTTTCTTCCATTTTGGAAAAAAACTATTATGAAATATACAACAGAGAGCCGATAAGGCTGAGTTTTAAACAAGGATATTGATGAATATATATCAAATCCATTTGAGAAATCTGTCGATAAGGCTGAGTTTAAATAAGGATGTTGATGATTATATATCAAATCCATTTGAGAAATCAGCCAATAAGGCTGAGTTTTAAATTGGGATGTTGACGAATATATATCACACCCATTTGAGAATCTTGGTTCGAGTAACATCTTGAGATTTTGAAATAAAATGAGTACGAGTATAAAATGATTTTGAGAAAGAGAGGAATACAAGTATTCAGTGGAGATACTATTGTAGTTGATTTTGAGAATACTATAAATTTGACAAGCATATAAACTTTCAGAACGCTTTGGAGATACAAAGTATAATTATTGGTTTTATTTATCCTTACATACTTAATTATGGGGATATATACCTTGTTGAGCTATAATGCTCACCCTTGCCTTTATATATCATATCACAACATACTACCAGCATGGATCAGACGAGGACTATTGTCCGTAGGCAGGTAAGGAACGCTCGTGAGTTCCGTAGGCTTTTTGTGCGCCAGCCCCGTCAGGTAGATAAGTGGAGATGATTTATTTGATACTATTTCCAAGCATATAACCTGTGTGTGTGAGTTTGAATAAAAGGTCGAGTAATATTGTGAAAAGAGAATTATTTAATTGATAAGTGATCGTAACGACCCGAATTCACGACCTTGGATTTGGGGGTGTTACAGAAATGGTATCAGAGCCAAAGGTTATAAGTCTTGGAAACAGTAAGAGTGAAATGGGTAGACTGAGGATCTAAAAGTTAACAAGAACTCTCATCGAGTTCGTAGTCAGATTACTATGGAGTAGTCGCGACGGTAGTACCCAAGGGGACCTTAGCCTTAAGAGTTGAGGCATTGGTTGAGTTATTAACAGTCGATTGAAAAGCCAGCATTAAGGGAAGATAATGATTTGTAACACTCAGAGAAAAGAGTGCTAAGAGTTATATGCAAAAGAGTGTCCATTGGTTGAGCCGATAGAGTTTGTTGATGGACTACAAGGAGTTATGTTGAAGTGTTTATGTGAAGTGTTATACGGAAATTGATGGAATCGTTTAAGATCGACAGAATGAGGAAATGAGAAAATTGTACATGATTTTTATAATGTTGATATAGAAGTGGAGCTAAGTCTCCGGAAAAAGCGGGATGAAAACGATACCCCAATACCATGGCTTGATTGTAAAACCCGAGTCTTGCCACTCATAGCTCTTTATAGAGTGTCCTTGAGGAGACATATTAGACAAGAATCAAGATGCTTAATTCTTTTACTATTAAGGTTATTACGTTACCTGAATTGGTTGAAAGTATTGTTCCGATAATAAGGGTTCAATACATGACAAACAGTGATTCTACCAAGAAGGGTATTCGCTATACCATTGAGGAATCTATGTCCTATAAGGAAGATTTTAGCGTGTCCCAATATGAGAATGTTATGCGATAATACAAAATCATTTCATCCGTTAAGCCATTATGATTCGGCACGGAAAACGAGAATCGACAGAATAATTTCTGAAAAGTTTCATGCTCCTACAATCAAAGCAACAAGCTCCGAACTACTGGAGGAGAAGACCAATAAGTCTGACGTAGAATTCCAAGAGTAGGATGTCACTAGGAGCTACGTGTATATTCTCGACAGGATGTCGTCTTTTGTTAACGCATCAAATCATATGAGTGGGCACAACGTTGCGAGTAACTAAAAAGGAATGAAGAATGTATTTGTGACAAAGTGAGTTATTAAGCGACTTTAACATAATGAGTAGAGACGCGAATAATGTTATATTGGTGATCTTTTATATTAGTATAACAATGCCACCCTGACATATTGGGAAACTAGAGCAAACCCTGCTGAATTGGTAAACCAAAATAACCAAGAACATGAGGAAGTCGAATATAATGAATTCGACGTAGAGGATTACAATGAAGAAGAAACTATGGATACTAACGAGGGGGAAGGCCAGAGCGGAAACCCCATGGACCAAATTATGAATCTTCTTCGAGAGAATTTAAATTGTCACCCTCAACCCAGGTTGATCATGTTCCAGTTACTAATGTCTTTAAGGCCTTTAAGTTGTTAAAACCTCCAGAAATTTCAAGGGACTGCTAACCTGTTAAGGCCAGAGCTTGGCTGAAAGAAATGGAAAAGAGATTTAAGATAGTTCCCATAGAAGAGACGTAAAAGACTGTGTTCACCAATTATATGTTGAAAGGAGAAGCAAATTATTAGTGGGAACATAAAGGAACCATGGAGACTGATGTGATTATCACATGGGGAAAAGTATTTCCCAGGTTTATGGAGGCTCGGATGGAGTTGAAGTTTCTAGAGATTAAGTAAGATAAGATGTCAGTGGCTGTGTACAAAGCCAAATTTATTGAATTGTCGAGATTCGTGTCGGAGTTTGTGAACACGAAAGAGAAAAAAGCAAGGAGATTTCAGCAAGGGCTGAAATAATGGATTCAGGACTGAGTGTCATTACTTGAGATAACAGACTATGTGCAAAAAGGCCTCGATTGTAGAGGCAGAGAGTGAGCAAAGTCAAAAAGAGGAAGAGAGCAAGAAGAGGAGTTCGGAAGCCAATGCGGCAGAGCGATAAACAGAAGTTTCCGATTAGGACTGAGAGGGGAGCGGTGTCCCAACCCGCAGTGGGTACCAGTTTTAGCAAATCGGTAAGCAAGAGTATCGCCCAGGGAGGTGGTCAATATAGGACTACGTTTTATAACCAGTTTCGGTCACCCCTACCAGATCATAAGTCATGTGGGGAGAAACATCCTGGGGTATGTAATTTGGAAAAAGAGCTACTGAGGTGCTTTAATTGCAACCAACCAGGACATTTTTCTAGCAACTGCCCCAACCCAGCTAGGGCGTGATAGCAGGTAACCTTTTTCTCAATTTGGTTACTGTAAATATACTGTTTAATTCTGAAGCAACTAAGTATTTTATATCGCGAGATTTTTGGCCAAGTTAAAACTTAATGTGATTCCAATGCGAGAATTATTGCGGATAGAAATAGTGAATCAAGAGGTTGTTCCAATTAATGAGATTCATCTAATCTGCAAGTGGGAACTAGGAGGGAAGGACTTTAAGTTGGACTTAATTCCTTTCAGGCTGAGAGAATTTGGTGTGGTCTTAAAAATGGATTGGCTATCGAGCAATGGTGCTCAAATTGATTATAAAGGAAAGAAAGTTAAAATCCGAATGCCTAACGGCAAGGAAATTGCGATTAAGGGTCAGCGTCAGACCCAGAATTTTTTAAGTATTGCTCAAGCGAAGCAATTATTGAGGAAAGATAGCAAAGCGTATTTAGCATACATGGCGGGTACCAAGTAAAAAGCTCCGATGTACGTGACATACCAGTTGTTAACGAATTTGAGAATGTGTTTTCCAAAGACCTTTCAGGATTATCACCTGACCGAGAGATAGAGTTCGCTATCGAATTAGCATCAGGAACGGCATCAGTTTCAAAAAGCCCCATATAGGCTAGCCCCGGTTGAAATGAAAGAATTGACTTCACAGTTGCAAGAACTGTTGAACAAAGGAATGATGAGACCTAATGTGTCACCATGAGGCACACCAATGTTGTTTGTCAAAAAGAAGGATGGCATTATGCGATTGTGCACAGAGTATAGGGAACTGAATAAGCTGACTATTAAGAACAGATACCCTCTCTCTAGAATTGACGATTCGTTTGACCAACTTGAAGGAGTTGTACACTTTTCGAAAATCGATCTAAGAACGGGATATCACCAACTGAAGATTAAAACAGGGGATAAATACCGTATTTCGCACGAGGTATGGACATTATGAGTTCTTGGTGACGTCGTTCGGGCTAAAGAATGCCCCGGTTGCTTTCATGGACTTTGTGAATCGAGTGTTTAAAAAGTATTTGGACGTGTGCATCATTATTTTTATTGATAATATTTTAGTCTATTCTAAAACGGAAGAAGAACATGTGGAATATCTGAGGATAGTGGTAGAAGCATTGAGAAGAGAAAAGTTGTTTGCCAAATTCTCAAGGTACGAATTCTGGCAAAATGAAGTTCAGATCTTAGGACAATTGATGAGCAGTGAAGGAGTGTTAGTTGACCCTACCAATGTTGAGGCAATATTCCAATGAGAAAGAATAACCATACCTACGGAAGTAGGAACTTTTTGGGAATTAACCGGTTTTATGAGAGGTTCGTACAGGATTTCGCTAAGATATCGGGACCTTTGACTAGGCCTACTTGCAAAACGGAAAAGGTTGTGTGGAATGAAAAATGTGAGGAAAGTTTTCAGGAATTGAAAAGGAGTTTGGTAACAACCCTCATGCTGGCATTGCCCGATGGAAAGGGTGATTTTGTGATCTATATTGATAGGTCACATAAAGGATTAGGATGTATGCTCATGCAACATCGGAAAGTGGTTGCTTATGCCTTACGGCAGATGAAGGAATATGAAGTAAGATACCCTAATCATGAATTAGAATTAGCAGCAATAGTTTTGCTTTGGAAAATTGGAGTCAATATCCATACAGAGAAAATTGTGAGATCTACACTGACCATAAGAGTCTTAAGTATATATTTACTCAGAAAGAACTCAACAGGAGACAGAGAAGATGGTTAGAGTTAATGAAAGACTATGTCGGTGAGATTTTATATCACCCAGGGAAGGCCAATGTGGTGGCCGATGCCCTTAGTAGTAAAGAGAGACTCAAGATGTTGACAACGCCGGAGGAACTAGTGAGAGAACTCGAGGAGATGGAGATAGAGGTGAAGTCACCGGTAAAGGGACTGATGGACTATTTAAGATCAAATTAGAACCGGAATTGTTAGAAATGATGGGATATTGTCAGGAAGAGAAGACGAATGAAGAGCGAGAATCTTTGACTGAGAAGAAGTCAAATGTGAGAAAGATGAGAAGAGAATTATGAGGTATGTGAACCAGATTTGGATTCCGAATGTTCGAGAATTAAAAGATGAAATTTTACGCGAAGGACATAATTCTAGATATTCAATTCATCCTGGAGGTACCAAGATGTACCGAGATCCAAAGGAATATTATTGATGACCCAACATGAAAAGAGACGTGGCCAATTGGGTCAGTAAGTGTTTGACCTGTTAAAGAGTGAAGATGGAACATCAGCGACCGAGGGGACTCCCACAACCCTTAGGAATTCCGATGTGAGAGTGGGAATATATAGCCATGGATTCTGTGGTAGGATTTCCCCGAGCTAAGGCTAACCGTGATGCAATATGAGTAATTATATATTGACTGACCAAGTCAGCATACTTTCTTCCAATCAAGAAAACCTACACGGTGGATAGATTGGCAGAGATATACATCAAGGAAATTGTGATAAGACATGGAGTCTCTATAGCCATCGTATCTGACAAAGATCCCCGATTCAACTCCAGATTTTTTGAGGAGCTTTCAGGAATGCTTATAAACCAAACTGAATGTGAGTACTGTATACCATCCCCAAACCGATGGACAAAGTGAGTGAATCATTCAGACATTGGAGTACATGTTGAGAAATTGTGTAATTGATTTTTAAGGTTACTAAGATGAACACCTATCTTTGATAGAGTTTGCCTACAATCATAGTTATCATGCGAGTATATAAATGCCCCCACATGAGGCGCTGTATGGTCGGAGGTGTCATTCACCCTTGTACTGGGATGAAGTTGGTGAAAGAAAGTTACTAGGTCCCGACTTGGTGTAAAGAATGAGGGACATAGTTGAGTTGATCAGAGGATGCTTAGTGGCAACCCAAGACCGATAACGTAAATATGCTGACTTAGCATGAAAAGACAGAGAGTATGAAGTGGGTGACCAGGTATTTTTTGAAAGTGTCACCATGGGAAGGACTAATGAGATTTGGAAAGAAAGGGAAGCTGATTTCCCGATATATGGGTCCTTTAAGATTTTGTGATGAATAGAACCGTGGCATACGAATTGGCTTTACCTCCAAACCTTCAACAGGTTCATAGTATTTTTCATGTGCCAATGTTGAGAAAGTATAATGCGGATACCAAGAATATAGTGAAACATGAGTAAGTTCTAGATCTGTCCTACTGTGAGCAACCAGTTGAAATCATTGGGTGAAAAGAGCAAGTACTCAGGCACAAAAGTGTCAAGCTATTCAGAGTCTTGTTGAGACATCCCAAGGTCGAGGAGTCGACTTGGGAATTAGAGAGCCACCTGCGAGAAAGGTACCCCATCTATTTGTGAGTTGATTCCGGGACGGAATCCTTTTAAGGGGGGAGACTGTACGAACCATGATTTTTGTAATATTTTAAAACTTATGTGAATAGTAACTTGACCTGATTAAGTAATACGTATGAGGATCATCATAAAATGAATAGTGGAATTTTGAGAATCCGAGATCATATTCTTGTTTATCGAGGAAAATAAGTGAATGTAAAAGCCGACGGAATTCGAAGATTCACGATTATACTATGTGTTTTCATATCCGTAAAGAATGGCATAGAACCGGGAATACTACGTGAAATAAATAATATATCAAGGTGTTTCTATGATCAAGAGAAGGAATGGAATTGGTTATAGGATTATAAGCGATAAAAGAAATCGCTATGAAACAAGTCATTATACGTGGAAACTATCGGAATAGAACGACGATTGTGTTTATGATAAATAAACGAATGAGAAATTAAATCCCATGCAAGTTGGCCATGCATAACCAAGTCCTAACTAGTAGTTAGGAGTGTAACTAGATGATTAGAAGTTAACTAGAATAGTTAGTGGAATAGTGTTGAATAGTGATGGGAGACAAACAAGTACACAAACCATACTTCTCCCTTTTCTCACTTCACCACACAATCAAACCAACCCATACCTTTTCCAAATTATTGTCAAATCTGCTGCATACATCCCATATATTCATATACACTCCCACACTTTAGCCACAAAAGAAAACAAACCCTTTTCACTCACTTAAAGCTCTCACATTTTTCATTCCAGTAGTTCGGGTTTTCTGAGCAAGGGAGAAAGAAAAATTCATAACTCAAAATATACTCCTTCAATATCATGAAATTTTTACCATAGCTTCTCTATATCATGGTTAAGCTTCGTACCAAATTTCAGCCACAAATTATTTTTTTCAATTTTATAAAAATGTTTGAATGCAGTGCTGAAAGGTTACTCCGAAATTCTAACTTGTTTCTTGGTTTTATTTCTTAGGGATCTAGCCCTTCTAACTGTTTTCTAAGCAAACCAAGCCTCAATCATCCTAGAACTAACCTTCCTAGTGTCCAAGAAGGTATAAGTTTCAACCCTTTAAGGTTTTATGATTGGATTTAAGAGTTATGTTTGTTGTAGTGTTAAGATCCAAATGATTGTGTTTGTTTGAGTTTGTATTGATTATGTTCTTGCTAAAGGCTTGAGATGTTTAGTTGTAATCCATGTATGTGGTACTAGATAGATCATATAAGGTGTATGTGGGTGGATCTTGAGAAGTACTTGTGTTTATGATGGTTATAGGTAGTGATTGTGTTAAGATCAAGTAGTAGAAATTGAGTTTGGGCATTCTTGCACTTGATCTGTTTTCTGCAGGACATTCGGCCATGAAAATGGTTAAAATTTGAAAACCACTGGCCATTACTAGATAGATATTGTTTTTTAGTTTCTATACATGTGTAGATCATCATGAGGAGATTTACGGTTTAGGAGTTATGGTCATTTTAGTGTAAAACATTTATGCGATTAGCCAACTGCACTTAAGTCCACTTGCATGGTGATTTTGAAGGACTTAAAATAATTTCGAGATTCTGGAAAAAATATGAAAAATGGATATGACAGTAGAAAAGACTGTACAAAAAGAATTTTGACAAAATATTAATTTTGCGATTTTATAAAAATGTTTTGGTAAAGCGAGAGCAAGCGAGAAACGCATAAAAAACCTAGTTTTGATGCGCGTTTTCTCATGTTCGAGCTTAAAACTCAAAATGGACTTTCTAAAGCGAACGATCGATTTCAAAACTCGACCATGTTATAAAGTGAGAATATAAGTGTTGAGAATGTGACGATCGGAGATTCGTTATACTTGAGTAGTTGCGAAAGTTGCTTAATAAGAGCGAGACATTAATCGCGTACTAACTTAGACCGTTGGTTCTTGTTTATAGATCGCCAACCAAACACCAGAGACCATACCACTTCGATTACTCGAGGCAAGTTTTCGAAACCCTATCTCATACTATCCATGCTATATATATAATATTGTGATATTGATGCCATGATTTACAGTTCAAATATATATGCTTGTCTATGATATCAATGCATACGAATTATGCGATTGTTTACGAAAATAAATTTAGTTTTACACGAGTATGAGAAATTGAAACGTATTTCAAATATAATATATGATAATGGGAGTCAGAGATATTTTAATAACGATTTAATTCCGGAGAGAGCCGGACGCGAAAGATTTCTATTTCGATAAACAAAGTGCGTTCGCGTAATATATATATCAAGCGAACGATTGAGATTTTGACTTAAACTTCAAGAAATATTGGTTTATTCATTTAAGGGACACCCTTACTTGATTGATTATATTATAAAGCGATACTTAAGGAATTATCAAATATCCAGAAAGTATTTAAAAATATACTGAATAGTTTATAAATCATTTCACGTTATTTAATAAAGATTTAACTATTCAAAGAGCAATTATAGGATACCAAATCATGTTTTGATTATTTGATTAAGGTGTATCCATTCGTTGGACCTTATTCAGATATATTTTGTATTTAAGGTTTTTTATTAATTCATTGAACCTTAATTAGAAATACTCTGTACTTAAGATTTTATCAATTCATTGAACCTTATACAGAGATGTTTTATTTATAAGATTTTATCAATTCATTGAATCCCTCTTAAATTATTATGAGACCTTAGATATTTAATATCTTCGGACTTCTAAAAACTTATTTAAAAATAGACATAGTGCCCAAAGGTACTTTCTAAAATATTCAAAACTCTTGAAAGAGATTAATCATTTGAAACATATCAAAACCTTAGGGGACTTAGTCTAGAAGCGTAAGAGTTTTGCTTCCTCATTCAATAAAGAACAAGTGAGTAATATATATGTCACCCTACTACAGATAGGGATTTGAAAATGATTTTAAATTTAAAACTCCGATAACTCCCAAAGATCAATTGAGTTAAAAGTGATGAATAAATCATCTTATTTAAAGGTCAACTTTTAACGACATATTCCTTCGAAAAAGGATTTTGAGCAAAAGATATAATTGTCTTGGGACTGGAATGTGGCCTGCCCGGCACGGAGTGGTATCGGGCAGTGACCAGGCGCGGAGTGGCGCATTGTACGGTTATATGGTCTATGTGACCATTGACTTTCGGACTTGCACGGCAATGGGCAACCACCGTGTAGTGTCTTGATGAGCCCAAAGGCGGCTAGGTTTGTATTCCTTCTACTAGTAGAGAAAAATTCATATTCGGCTGATCACCGATACGTGGTTTATTCCGGTATAGTCCCTTTCTTCCATTTTGGAAAAAAAAACTGTTGTGAAATATACAACAGAGAGCCGATAAGGCTGAGTTTTAAACAAGGATATTGATGAATATATATCAAATCCATTTGAGAAATTTGCCGATAAGGCTGAGTTTAAATAAGGATGTTGATGATTATATATCAAATCCATTTTAGAAATCTGCCGATAAGGCTGAGTTTTAAATTGGGATGTTGACGAATATATATATCACACCCATTTGAGAATCTTGGTTCGAGTAACATCTTGAGATTTTGAAATAAAATGAGTACGAGTATAAAATGATTTTGAGAAAGAGATGAATACAAGTATTCAGTGGATATATTATTGTAGTTGATTTTGAGAATACTATAAATTTGACAAGCATATAAACTTTTAGAATGCTTTGGAGATACAAAGTATAATTATTGGTTTTATTTATCCTTATATACTTAATTATGGGGATATATACCTTGCTGAGCTATAATGCTCACCCTTGCCTTTATATATCATATCACAACAGACTACCAGCATGGATCAGACCATGACTGATGTCCATAGGCGGGTAAGGAACGCTCGTGAGTTCCGTAGGCTTTTTGTGCGCCAGCCCCGTCAGGTAGATAAGTGTAGATGATTTATTTGATATTGTTTCCAAGCATATAACCTGTGTGTGTGTGAGTTTGAATAAAAGGTCGAGTAATATTGTGAAAAGAGAATTATTTAATTGATAAGTGATCGTAACGACCCGAATTTATGACCTTGAATTTTGGGGTGTTACAATTCTAGTAGTGCTGGTATATTGTCATAACATTACCAAGACATGAATTCCCGATGTCCTTGGTTGCTTGCATCTTTTTCTCAACAAGTGAATAGCGTAGAAAGGATGTTATAAAGAAAAAAGTTTCCAAACTCTCAATAGAAAATATATCTTCCTGAATCATTTTCTGCATTAAAAATCAGGTTTTGATATCTTTGTGATTATATATGATTTTCTGCCCAGAATATTTTGTAGAATGGCAGTTTATTAAATAAATTTAGGCATCCTGCAATTTATGGATCATTAATGTTTTATATTCACTCATATTGATACCCAGCTATGTCTTTTTGTGTGTAAGTGTGTGTAAAGATTGTATGTATAGACAATGCTAATTGTTGGTAGATTTTTTTTTTGAAATTTGTTTAGGATTGATTAAAAATTGTTGGGTTATCGAAAGATTGTTTAATTTTGGGTTTCATTAATGTTGGTAGTTGGTGTTATATGTGTTTTATGTTAATTTTATTATTCTAATATAGTATTTCCTTGCGGTACTTGTGTGCCCATTTCTCTCTTATTTTATATAGGCTATAAAGAGGGGTCAAACAACATGGGAGTAGTCACGAGGGATTGTCTCATCTAGTAATGATCTTTTAGAAAACGAGGTAGCTTTCATGACCAGAGTTCTTGATTTGGAGAGATGGTTAATAAACAAAGAGAGGATTGATGAGCTCATTGGCAGCATTCAGCCAAACTAACCCCCAAAATACAATAAAAATGCAGTTGCAAATTATTTACAAAAAATCATTACCAAGTGTTTTTTATGTGAGTTGCACTTGTAGTTAACTTGGAAATGGACGTACTTAGCTATTTAGTAATTATATTATAGGGTTTTTAAGTTATTTTGGATTGTGAATGTTCGATCAGGGTTGTTTTGGACATATTTATTGTTGTCTTGGACCTTTTATTGTCTTGGATTATGAATGTTGATGATTGTTGGAAGATTATGCAATGGAAAATGGTATTTTCAAATTATATTATCTTTTTTATATAGAGTGTTGGCATAGCCTTATAGAATTTAGCTATTGATGTAAATGATTAAAATTCATGTCTTGGGAAAGATCTAAAAAGTGTTGGTAAATATTTTAAAAACTATTAGTGAAGGTAATGATATTTACGAAAAAAGTGTTACCATACATAAACAGTGTAAGTAATATAAACAAAGATTATTAGAATAGGTCCTTTGGTTACATCAAATTTAATGTAACTAAAACTATAAAGGTGTGATTATAGGCCTATAGTCATAGTTATTTAGGTTTTACCAAACATGAAAGTGTTAGCATTGGTTGGCTATGGTTACACGTTTGTCCAGTGTTACTTAAAACTCAAAAGTATAACTGTAGACCCCTATTCTACTGCTGGATTTAGTTACGATCCTATTTTTTGGCAAAAGTGTTACTATAGACCCATTTTTTACTTTCAGTAACGTTTTTGGGGCTTTAACAACAATATTTGAGGTGTTACAATAAGCCATATATGGTGTAGTGTATATGTAGCACTAGCTAGAAACTGGATTGAGCATATAGATAATAATGGAATTCACACGTCTAAATACATAAACGTTAACTCCCTTGGGATGAGTTTTATATTTTTCAAGACGTCGTAACAAAAGAAGAGGATATTGAAGTGACAAGCTAATTATGAAATGGAAGGAAAAGTAAGAACAAGTTAAATATATCTAGTACAGATCTACGATTTGAATAAAATATATTAAGATTATAAGACACGATGATTATTTATCCACTCTAGCTTTCTAAATCCTCTTAATACAAAATACTAAACTAATACCAAATACTAAACAATTAGGAGATATCAAAAACTAGCACAAAATGAAATCTTTGTAAAACGTATACCAAATGGTAGCTTAAAATTCCTAATATGCAACAAAAATTAGTGTTTAATCATGTTAATACCATTGATATAACTACGAGAAACTTTTTAATCCCCCTTGACATGAATACAACTAGCATCTCATCGACATCAATATATGAGCTTGTAAGACAATCCTTAGGGGCAACGATCCTACTCTGCAAGCATACATGCAGGGAAACACTCCATATATTGTATATGTAACATTCCGGTATTTTTATGTTTATATTATAATATTAGTGAGTTATATTTAATATAATTTGTGTAAGTTTATTTTATTTTTAAAATCAAATTAGAATATTGTTTTAGAAGTATGTGTTTAATAAATAAAGAGTGAGGGTTTTAAAAAAATAAGGAAGAGTTAGGGTTTGTAAAAAACATTACTTACGTTACTTTTATTAGAGAGAGAGAGCGGGGGGGGGTAAATAACAAGAACTTTGCGGAGATTATGGATTCTAGGTTTTAGGAATTAGAGTTCTTATAATTTGGAGTTTTAAAATTTGTTGGTAATTAACATTCACAATCACTAAATTCGAGGTACGTAAATTTTTTTGTACTCTTTCTTTTCGAATATGATTTTGTTTATGTATACTGTATATTCTGAATTTTGTTAAATTCGCATCAGATTCTTTATTTGCCGCATTACAGTGATTTTATTCTCGTTGGATTATCTTTGTTTTCGTTCTTTAAATTTTCTGAAATTCTTCTATGAAATATGTTAAAATCTACCTTTTGTGCAATCAGGTGGATAAATTATACTTGTACGTCCTAAATTTATAAATTCATAGTATGTTAGATATATTTGAGATGTCATGTCTAATATGTGTTTAGTTTTCAGATCTTAACAAATAGGAAATATCAGTACTTACTAAAATCAGTACTTATTGGAAGTCAGAACTTAAGGATATCAGGACTTAGATTATCAGAAGATAAATACCAGAAGATGGATATCAGAACTTAAGTATTGAAGGACTAACAGTTAAGGAAGGAAGCTGATTTACAAGAAAGAAGATCGAGACTAATACAAAAAGAAGATATGCATGGAAAGAGTTAGAGGACTTAAAGACTTGTATAAGATATCTGATTGATATATTTTAGGAGACAGAATTATATTCCATATCAATTAGAAGTTATCTTGTAACTGTGTACTATATAAACACAGACATAGGTTTACACTATATGTGTTATCATTATCGAGAAGATCATACATTGTAACCTAACAGCTCTCGTGATATTTGTTAATCACTGAGAGAGAATAGTTCCATTGTAGCAGAGTTTATTATATCGAATATATCTGTTTACTGTTACTTGTGTTCGAAATCGATTTGATTGTATTCTACACTGTATTCAACCCCCTTCTACAGTGTTGTATGACCTAACAAGTGGTATCAGAGCCTATCTGTTAACACACATACAGTAAAGATCCAAAATAATAATGTCTGAAGAAGCAAAAAATCCAACCAAGCACGCCAAAAATGAAGAAACTCAAAAGACTCAAATCCACAGTCGATATGAGACTATTAGGGTTCCCATACTGAGACCTTCTGAGTACCCCATATCGAAAGTGAAGATGGCTATGTTTCTGGAAGCTACAGATCTAGAATACCTTGATAGAATTAATGAAGGATCGCATAAGCCAACCAAGCTCTCTGTTGTAGTTGCAGATCAGCCAGCAAAGACCATACCAACGGAGAAAAGTGAGTATACAGCTGAAGATATCTCATCCATTGCCAAGGATGCAAAGGTAAGACATTTGCTGCATAGTGCCATTGATAATGTCATGTCAAACAGGGTAATTCATTGCAAGACTGCAAAGGAGATATGGGATGCTTTGGAGACAAGATGCCAGGGAAATGATGCAATCAAGAAGAACATGAGGATTATACTCACTCAAGAGTATGAGCACTTTGACTCAAAAAGTGATGAGTCATTAACTACTTATATGACAGGTTTGTCAAACTCTTGAATGATCTATCACTAGTGGATAAGGAATATGATCTTGAAGATTAAAATGTAAAATTCCTTTTAGCTCTTCCTGAAAGTTGGTATTTGAAGGTTACTATTATAAGAGACAACTATGCTCTTGATGAAACTACTCTTGATGAAATTTATGGTATGCTCAAGACTTATGAACTTGAGATGGATCAAAGAAGCAAGAGACAAGGGAGAAAGTCAAGGACAGTTGCTCTTAAGGCTGAGGAGGAATTCCCCAAAGTAGCTGTCTCAAAGAAAGGTAAAGGAAAAGCTCTCATCACAAAGTCTGATTCAGAATCATCAAGTTCTGATGATGATGATTCAGAAACTGAAAGTTTACCTGAAATAGACACTGATGAAGAGATGATGAAATTGTGTGCTCTTATGGTGAAGGGTATCACAAATATAGCCTACAGGAAATTCAGAAGGGGAAAGAAGTTTTTCAAGAAAGGTGGAAGTACTGATAAGAAAGGTTTCAGAAAGTATGAAGGCAAAAGTGCAAAGTCTGAAAGAGGAGACAACTCAAAAGTCAAATGCTACAATTGTGGTGAAAGAGGCCACATATCTCCTGACTAGAAGAAAGGGAAGAGTGACAAAGGCAATGCACTTGTCACAAAGAAGAAAAGATGGACAGACTCTTCAGATTCTGAAGATGAGGTGGATTATGCTTTAATGGCAAATGCTGATGGCAGCCCTGAAACTGCTGAATTAAAGGTACCTCAAATAACTTATGCCTTTCATACTGATGATATTACTGAGTTGAGATTATATCTTAAAACCATGTTTATTAGCTACATAGATCAAACTTTAACATGTGAAAGATTAACTTCTGAAAATCTTGCTTATAAGAAAAGGAATGATTATTTAGAAAAAGAGTTAGTTATGTTCCATCAAACTCAGAAAGAGAGAGATGATACTTTTTATGTTAGAGATGAATTGCTAAAATTGAATAATTCTCTCAAAACTGAGTTAGAAAAAGAAAAAGAGATTATCAGGACTTGGACTAACTCTGGCAGGACAACTCAGAATTTATTAAGTAATGGAAACTGGAAAGAGGGCTTAGGTTATGGAGATGATAAAAGTGAAAAAGGAACTGAACAATTTGAGCCAATTGTTGTTAAACAAACTGTTAAGCCAAAGGTAAATCCTGTTAAGTTTGTAGCTAAAACTGTAAAGTCTGATTCTGAAAAGATGAAAGAATCCATGACAGAAGTTAAGGAGAAGTCAACTTCTGAAAAATTAGAACAGGAAAAACCAGCTGAAGTCAACATAGGCTTAATGACAAAGAAGCATCTTAAGCATAAGCTGAAACACATAAGGAATGTCAACAAGGTTAAAGCAGCTAGGAAAAATAGGAATGGAAAGGAAGGTGTGAATAAAAGCAATAATTATATGCATGTTCCTAATGTTCCTAGAAAGAAATGTTATAATTGTGGAAACTCTAACCATCTTGCTTCTTTTTGCAAGAAGAATGTAACACCCCCAAATCTAGGGTCGGGGATCCGGGTTGTCACGAGTTCCATTTCCCTTAATAACACCCAATCTTAATAAAAAATCAACTACTCTGTACTGTGACCCCACAATGAACACACACACCACAAGTTATAGTCTCAAAGATGAATATCCAAAAATAACACGAGTCATTTTATTCCACAATTATATGCCATTACACCTTAAAAGGGTTTCTGAATAAATTTACATTTTCTTTTCCATTATTACAATTCATAATATACATAAGTATGGTACATCAACAATTGAAAAACCTAGCCTATTGGTAGTTCCCACCTCAGCTACAGTGCCATCAACGCCTACAGGAAACTGCGGAACGTTTCATGTCCGCTCACAAATTGGGAGCTTGGTCCTGTTCATCTTGTCTATCTATTGTTGTGTGATGAAAGAAGAAGCAAGGGTGAGCAACAAGCCCACCGAAATAATATGTATAATAATTTACAATATGTGAGCATCCTCATAGTACTCATGAAAGTCTTGGTCAAGAAAAAATGAACCAAGTTTGATATATTAATGCGACCACGTCGCAAAATATTCAGTATATATATACTTTTCACAATCTTTGAAATCCTCTGACATGTATAATATACACAGAGTTCCAGTTTATAACTGTATAGAAATATCGTTGCAAGGTGATCTCATATATCTAACCTTGTTTCAACGTTTTTCTGAAAATCTTTGATATGCATAAGATAATCATTTACTAGATATAAGTTCAAAAGATGAAGTTACAAGATACTCCAATATGCTTATATCTTTTCCGAATATTACTCGAACTACCACCGTTCAAGTTATAATTAGTTTCAAAAGTTCATCACACTGATGAGACTACAAGATAAGACTTGAATAGATTCAATCTTTGAAATATCATTGAATGAAATGAAGTTACGAGATACTTCATTAAGTCCCGATATATATATATATATATATATTCATATATATCTCCCATACATTTCCTGAAAACCTCTGTCATGTAAAGTATGAACAGAGATGCAATATCCAATGAATTTGGAAAGAAAAGAATTTTGGCATAAACCCGATATCTTGCTGATCAAGCAAAGATACCAATAAGTAACCTTTTCTACTGGAGATGGATGAATTCCTCGCCGGTCATCACCCTGGCCGCATTAGGACCTCGCGCTAGACCGTTACCCGGCCACTCACGCGTGGATGGACTGTCACCCAGCCTCTTACACCTTCATAGACCGTACCCCGGCCTGTCGCTTATGCCGACTCAATTAGATGGACTTACTTCCCGAACGTTGGGCAAGTAATCAAATTGTTTTCTCAAAACAGCAACCTCGTTGCGAATATAAAATACACCACAGAGCCGGATCCCCAAGATTTTTGAGCGAATATTCAAGTCTCATTCGAAAGAAAGATCTTAAATCTGAAAACGAGTTTTGGGATCCGCTCTAACTTTTAAAATCATTTTGAAGACTAGAAAACATTTTTAAGAATATTTGGGGTAATGCTGATTTAATGAAATAAATCAGTCCCAATATATTAGAAAATATCTGAATATTATTATTTAAATAATATTCCCAAAAGGATAATCCTTATAAAAATAATTGAAGTAGAAGTTTTAAAACTTATACTTGAAATGAATAGTAAATAACCAAAGATATACTTATACGAAAGTACGATCTTTATTTGAATAATCGAAAATAAGTTTGAATATCGAAACATTATTCTTTAATAAAATAAAGAATATTATTTAATAAATAAGCGGAGTCATAAGTCCTCAAATGAATATTCAAAAATAATATTCATTAAATAAAATAAATGAAGTCTTAAGTTCTCGAATGAATATTCAAAATAATATTCATTAAATAAAGTAAGCGGAGTCATAAGTCCTCGAATGAATATTCAGAATAATATTCATTAAATAAAATAAACGGAGTCTTAAGTCCTCGAATGAATATTCAGAGTAATATTCATTAAATAAAATAAACGGAGTCTTAAGTCCTCGAATGAATATTCAGAATAATATTCATTAAATAAAGTAAGCGGAGTCATAAGTCCTCGAATGAATATTCAGAATAATATTCATTAAATAAAATAAAGTTATCGAATAAACCTTATTTGATTAATAGTTTTGAAAACTATATCAATATATATATATATATAGTATACTCGGGAACATCGACTCCCGGTTTAGAAAAATGTTCACCTTTGGGTCCCCTATACTAAGGGTATACGCAACTACTGCTTATCTCTAGTATAGGTATTATGCAACTTATAAGCATTTGAATTGATAATAGAATATCAAAATTATGAAACACGCATGCATATAAATATCATATCACATGCTCCAATATATCGCAAGACTTTGCTAATAATAATCATGCACTTATCACAAAATAATGCATATACATATATACATCACAACAACAGTATAACGGGTAGAAAACTTGCCTGAGTGTTCCCGGATAGGCTTAAGCTTAGAGTGGGTCCGATAACCTATGAACAACAACATAAGTCGGAATTAATCCCCGATCACTTAAGAAACTAGACTTTAACCAATTAGACCCCTAACGTTCGCTTTCGCGCTTAACGATTCACTTAAGTCGCTCGAGTACCCTCGGCTCCACCAGTTTTAATAAATTAACCATTAAGAGTTTTAAGGCGATTCTTTCGCGAGTACCTTACCAACTGCCTAATCCACTTAACATAATTGTTTTATACCCCAATTAGTCATTTAAGGGCCTTAACCAAGGTTTCAAAGTAAGGCGAGGGGTAATGGTTCGTTCGCGAAACGCCGTTACTTAAAACAGTCGTTTCTCCTAAACCGTACATCGGATTCAAGCGAACCACATATCAAAACGAAGCTCGTAACATGAACTATCTAAACATGGCAATGGTCAACACCTAACAGTGAGTTCACGGGTACTCATGTTAAGAACAAAAACAGTCTAAGGTAAATCGGGCATTACGACGGCTATGTTTACGCGATTACCAAATTTTAGACCACTCCAATCAATATCAAACCACCACCAATCATCACCATTCCACCATCATTCAACCACAATACAATATCATTCAACCATAACTCAATATCTCAACTTATTCATCTAAACCAAGTCAAAAATGTGACCAAGAACTTTAAATCCAACAAGTATCACTCCTAACTCCAAAATCAACAAAACCACTTACTAAACAAAGCTCTAAACATGATTACACACCCATTACACTAACCCATCATCAAAACATTAGGAAATCCAAACAACAAAACTTAAGACTAAGATCATAAAGAGTTATACCTTCCTTGAAGCTTTTAATCCATGAAAGATCCTTGGAATGCCCATGGAAGCCTTAATCTATCCTCCTACATGCTTGATCTTTCAAAGAAATGAAGAACAAAAAAATTAATTTCAAGAAAGTACTATTCACCATCTTCTTGAATGATTTATAGGAAATGCTAGGAAAGGATTTTGAAGCTAAGATTCCTAGGAAGTATGTAACTTAACTAGGAGAAGCTAGGATAATTACCTTGTAAATTAGCAAGTGGAGGAGCTTGGACTTCCCATTTATTAAGAAAGAGGCTGAGAGCTTCAAGAAGAAAAAAAAAAGAAGTCAAGTTGTGTTTTTGAGATTTGTTTTGCTTGCCTTGGTTGGTTGCTTTTGTTTTGATTAATTACTTTTAACCATGGTGAATTTTGTGTGGTTTAGAATCAACCAACACTTCCTTCTCTTTTTGTCATGCTCATGTCATCCCCTTATGTCATCATCCCACACTTGTCCTCTTCTTGTTGGTGAGATGACATCACCCTCCACTAACTCTTTGATTAACTCCTAATCACTTGGCTAATGACCGCTGATCTGTTATACGGTTCGCTTAACTTTCGTTCTCGTTTATCGTTTGAGGGATCATACCCGGGATCTTATTACTTGGGTTCCCTAAACCTTTCTCAATACATTATATTCCTTTTATGATCCTCTCTTATAATCCTTGAATTTAAATCCTTTTAATCATGTTACCTGATACTCAATTCTTTCGGTATCTGGTGGATTTTCGGGAAAAATCAAAGTGTTCGGATTTGGATTCTGACGATCTTTACATACACTTATTTACCACATAGAGTACTAATAATATCTCAGAAGATCAATAAAAGAACCCCTACATAGTGTGGTATGAAAAGTTTTTTTTATTCAGCATAATCAGCAAAAGCACTATTCATAAGGGTTTCAAAAATTCCAAAAATTGGGGTTATTACAAAGAATAAGAATATAAACTCTTTACCTCCTAAGTCAGGAGTTAAGAGTCAGTCTATTAGGTTTAAGCCACAAAATCCTTGTTTTCATTGTGGAAGTTTATGGCATTCCATTTATACTTGTAAGGAATATTATAGTTTATACTATGATTATTATCAAATAAAACCTTCTTTGAAGAAAGTTGCTTTAATTCCTTCTAGTGTAAAGTCTGATGCAAAGTCTGATATAAGTTCTGATAAAAAGCATGTTAGCATAAACTCTAATATTAAATCCGATGCAAATGCTAACAAACATAAAAAGGCCAAAGGATCCAAGCAAGTCTGGGTCCTTAAAACTAACCATTAGTGGTCTTTGTGATTGCAGGGCAACAGGAAAAATATCCTAGTACTGGATAGTGGATGTTCAGGACATATGAATGGAAATAAAGCCCTGCTCTCAGACTTTGTGGAGAAAGCTGGCCCAAGAGTTTCTTATTGAGATGGCAACATGGGAAAAACTCTGGGATATGGCAATATTAATCTTGGGAATGTCATCATTGAAGCAGTAGCTCTTGTCTCAGGACTTAAACACAATCTGCTGAGTGTGAGTCAAATTTGTGACAGAGGTTATCATATGGATTTCTTTGAAGAACACTGTGAAGTTGTAAGTAATTCTACAGGCAAAGTAGTTCTGACAGGATACATGCATGGTAACATTTATGAAGCCAGACTTTCAACAACTTCTGATGGTTCTGCAATCTGTCTGTTGAGTAGAGCATCAATTGAAGAAAGCTGGAATTGGCACAAAAGATTCTCTCATTTATATTTCAACAACATAAATGAGCTTGTAAAGAAAGATCTTGTGAGAAGATTGCCAAAATCAGTATTTACTCCTGATGGCCTTTGTGATTCATGTCAAAAGGCAAAACAAAGAAAATCTTCTTTCAAGAGCAAAACTGAGTCATCAATTCTTGAGCCTTATCACCTACTGCATGTTGATCTATTTGGTCCAGTCAATGTCATGTCTATTGCAAAGAAGAAATATGCTATGGTTAGAGTGGATGAGTTCACAAGGTATACTTGGGTGTACTTCTTGCACAAGAAGAATAAAACTGCATTTACTCTAACTGTCATGTCAGACAGCTGGATAAGTTGGTCAAAGATTCTGTTAAAATTATAAGAAGTGATAATGGCACTGAGTTCAAGAATTCAATCATGGAAGAGTTCTGCAAAGAGCATGGAATCAAACAGGAATTTTCTGCACCTGGAACTCCACAGCAAAATGGAGTTGTAGAAAAAAAGAACATGACTCTCATTGAAGTTGCACGAACTATGCTTGATGAAACAAAGCTGCCAACCTACTTTTGGGCTGAAGCTGTGTAGACTGCTTGTTTTACACAGAATTTAACACTCATTAACAAGCATGGAAAAACACCATATGAGATGGTGAAGAAAAAGAAGCCAAATCTGAAATACTTTCATTTATTTGGTTGCAAATATTTTATTCTTAAGACTCATCCTTAACAGCTGTCAAAATTTGATCTTAAAGCTGATGAAGGAATTTTTGTTGGATATCCACTTTCCACAAAAGCCTTCAGAGTCTACAATTTAAGAAAAAGGGTTGTCATAGAATCTATCAATGTATCTTTTGATGATAAGAAGATTACTGGACTTGAAGATTTCAATGATCACGATCAGCTGAGATTTGAAAATGAAGACTTAAATTCTGATTCTGTAAATTCTGATGACTTAAACTCTGAACCTGTAAGTACTAATGTCATTGAATTTGTGGTAACAACTCCAAAGGTAAATGCACCTGTCCAGGGGGAGCAAGCTGAAGATCCTACCACATCTCAAGACCCTCAAGAAGCATCAGAACCTATCACTGGCTTTTTAAGTTCTGATTCATCTAGTTCTGATGAGCCAAATTCTGATAATTCTGGAAGCTCTGATACTTCAAATCCTGAAGGATCCAAGTCAAACTCTGAAGTCTCAGAGAGCATAACTACACGGGAGCATCAGAAAATACTGATGGAGATATCATGGATCATGGGGGAGGATCCAGTTCTAGAAGTCAACTTCAATCTGCAAGGAAGTGGACCAAATCACATACACCTAACTTAATTATTGGAGATCCTGAAGCAGGTGTTAGAACTAGAACTGCAACATCAAATGAATGTCTCTATCATTCTTTTCTATCTCAGACTGAACCAAAGAAGGTGGAAGAAGCTTTTCAAGATGCTGATTGGGTGCAAGCAATGCAGGAAGAGTTAAATGAATTTGAAAAAAATAAAGTCTGGACCCTAGTGCCAAGACCAAAGATCAGTTGTTGGCACAAAATGGGTGTTCAGAAACAAAACTGATAGTGATGGCATAATTACAAGGAATAAAGCAAGGCTGGTTGCTAAAGGCTACTCTCAACAGGAGGGTATTGATTATGATGAAACATTTGCACCAGTTGCTAGATTAGAAGCCATAAGGATCTTTTTGGCTTATGCTGCTCACAAAAAGTTTAAAGTCTTTCAAATGGATGTGAAAAGTGCTTTTCTTAATGGAGAATTGGAAGAAGAGCTCTATGTTGAACAACCTCCAGGCTTTGTAGATTCAAAATTCCAAATCATGTCTACAAGCTTGACAAAGCACTTTATGGCCTTAAGCAAGCTCCTAGAGCATGGTATGAGACTTTAGCTCAATTCCTTCTGGAAAGTGGATTTCATAGAGGTACAATTGGTAAAACACTGTTCTACCTCAACCATGGAAAGGACTTACTTTTGGTACAGATATATGTTGATGATATCATATTTGGTTCTTCAAATGCCAAACTCTGTGAGAGGTTTGCAAAACTAATACAGTCAAGATATCAAATGAGTATGATGGGAGAACTTAGTTATTTTCTGGGCCTTCAAGTCAAGCTGAATGAAGAAGGTACTTTTATTTGTCAATCCAAGTACACCAGAAATTTACTGAAGAAATTTGGAATGCAAGATTGTTCAACAGCATCCACTCCCATGGCCACTGCAACCAAGTTAGATAAAGATACTGGCTCACCAGTAAATATTACTAAATACCGAGGTATGATTGGTTTTTTACTCTATTTAACTGCAAGTAGACCTGATATCATGTATGCTACCTGTCTTTGTGCAAGATTTCAGGCTAATCCAAGAGAACCTCATTTAATAGCTGTGAAAAGAATTTTCAAGTACCTTAAGGGTACAGCTGATCTGGGATTGTGGTATCCTAGAGAATCCCATTTTAAGCTAATAGGTTACTCAGATGCAAATTTTGCAGGATGCAAAATAGAAAGGAAAAGCACTAGTGGAAGCTGCCAATTTCTTGGAGGCATATTGGTTTCTTGGTTTAGCAAGAAATATAAGTCAATTTCCACATCAACTGCAGAAGCAGAATATATTGCTGCAGGAAGCTGTTGTGCACAGATTCTTTGGATGAAGAATCAGTTACTAGATTGTGGGTTAGAATTTTCTAGAATCCCTATTTACTATGATAATCAAAGTGCTATTGCTATGACAGGTAATCCAGTTCAACACTCAATGACAAAGCACATCAGCATCAGGTACCATTTCATAAGGGAACATGTGATGGAAGGTACAGTAGAATTACATTTTGTTCCAACAGATCAACAACTAGCAGATATCTTCACAAAACCACTATGTGAAGCTACTTTTACGAGACTGGTAAATGAACTTGGAATGGTTTCAGGTTCTTTCTCTAAATCTGCTTAGTTTTTGTTCTCATGCATCAGACTTTATGATCAGTATTTACAGATTGTCTTATCTTCATGAAATTGATTATTATCTGATGTGGATCTTTAAACTCTGATAGTGTTTTGAATGTTCTGTGACTATTCAATCCAATGAGGATAATTGTGCTAGATGTTGACCTAGTAGTCTTTAACATACTAGAAATCCCATGTTTGAATTAGTTGTTTATGTGGAAACTCATTAACACAAGCAAATTATGATTTTCATCTTAGTCAAGTTTACTTTGTATATCTTATTACTAAGTCACAAACTAGATTCTTGCTTCTTATATGTCAGATTCTAATGTCAGTAAATCTTAAGGATGAACTAAATGCTGATAAGCCTCACTTATCAAAAGAAAAAAAAAAGAAAAGTCAGGTACTCATTTGAGATCTAGAGTAAATATGTGGAAGGGAAGACCCAAGTGCATTGCTGGTATTAAGTAATATGCATCAGAAAAGCAAATAAATTTTCTTGGTGACTTTTCACATTCTCTGATTACTATAGAAATACTATGACAACAGCATAAATTCTGATAAGCAGTCGTGACTTACTTACACTGAGAAACCACTATAAAAAGGAATTTCAAAAGATGCATAAAATGAGCACAAACAGTTGAGGTGGACTCTTGCATAAATTTGTTCTATTGTAGACTTCATGATTGATAACATATTTTAAGCACTTTTCTTAGTTATGCCTTATTTCTAAGATGTACTGAAGTTTATCAGACTTTAATCTTTATCTGATATTTTGCTGAATGCACACACTTTCACTCCATATGAATGATGAAAATTACTGTGGTGATTAAGTTGTTTTTGACAAACAATTAAGTGTCATTTGCATAAATTCTGAGGATAAGTTCTGATGGAAGTTCTGATGATTAAACTCTGAAGAAAATAAGTCAGTATTTGTATAAAGAATCACAGAAAATGATATTCACTTTTTGAGTTCAGAAGCCATATTCTGATGACTGTTAAAATCTGATATAAGTTAAGTTCTAATATTAAATCCTGATGAAATCCTTGATGCTTACGTGGCATTATTCTTTACTTGACTTATTTGTGATAAAAACTGAAACAATCATATTTAAATCATAATATATTTGGGTAAGATAAAAACAGTCATTATCATTATGGGTTAGTGATAAACGTGTTTGTCTTGAAAAACTGTATGTGCACAGTAATTATTGTTTATTTTACGTCTTTTTACTTACTGTTATTATTACACATCGGTCTAGGAAGACGAGGTATCATTATTTTTTACTCTTAATCATTAAACAGTCCTCGTGTCCCTTGGTATTCCATTGGCTATTTAAACCGACTATTCATCCCGGCCAAATCATCTTCCATTTTTTCACAAACTCACTCTCTCTTTTAATTATCATCATTTTTCTTCTTCATAAACAAAAATGGTTCTTTTCAACTTGTTCATGAAATATGAAACCTTCAATATAGAGTTGAGTTGTGATGACTGGCAACAGGGATGGCATGTCACCGCCATTCCTGAAGAGCTCTGGAACTCTGTTCCACAAGAGGTTCACATAGACCTCTTGTTCTTTACGATGGACTACCAGCTCCATCTTGATCGATTGGAAGAGGAAAAGAGAGAGGCTCTCCTTCAACAAGAACGAATTATCCGTCTTGCAGTGCTCTTTGTCAGCAGTAGAAGGAACTAGTCGATATGACTTTTTAGACTAGGACTAAGGCTGTTGATGTTAAGATTCTTGGACTAGGACTATCTTGTAATATTTGCATGTAATCTAAATTTCATGAAATGTAATCGCTTGATATATTAATGAACTTTCCTTTCATTGCAAGATTTAGTCTCTATTTCTCTCATATTATGTGACTGTGCATGTTCTAATTGGAATTTGTTAATCTTTACTTCATCTATTTTAACTTTATCCTTTGATGAATGTTTTGATTACAATTATGGTCAATAATAAATTTTGTTGATTTGAGGAAACAATTGAAGCATGGGTTCATGCATCAGAACCTGTGATAGTTGAAGCTGGGAATGTTACTTCTCAGACAAAAACAGTAGCTCAAAGTTTTGATACTTTGAAAAGAAAGAAATCTGTAAGTTCTGTTACTGTTGAAGAAACTCCTTCATTGGCAAGGAGATTGAAGAAAATGAAGGCTAGGAGGTATTTGGAAAAGGCTCCATCAGAAGATACTGAAGAAGCTGAGGAAGGGGATAAGGAATCTCTGATCTCACAAGAACCGATTATCATTGAAGCTCTTTCAGCTCAAGCTAAAGACACTGCTACTGATACAGTTGTAACCCCTCCTATCTCTCCTATTAAAGCTACAGATGATGCTAAAGAACAAACTGAAAACTCTGAAATAGATATTAATAATTTGAATATACCAAGTGTTCTTTATCTGGAAGCTCCATCTACAGATGCTCAGCAAACTCCAACTCATTTTCCAATTTTAAATGCTGAGATACCATCTACATCAACCACACCAGCTCTGGAGATAAATTCTGATGTTCAAAATTTAAATGAAGTTGTTCCTGAATCTCTAGCTGCTTCACACACTGTTGTGCTGTCAGAACATAATGAGTCTTCCTCAAGTTCTGCAGACAGTGATTCTGCTGAGACTCAAGTTCCTATACTAGGAAAGGAAGAATTGGTGAAGAAATTTATTGAAAAGGAAGCACCTATTCCTTGGGAGGATAATCACAGAGGTGTGGAGTGGACCAAGAAGTGGAATGACACTGATTTCATTCCAAGTTCTAACATTATGACAGAGCATATTGCTAAAGCTGATGAGTTGCTCACAAATACTGATTTAAAGACACAACTCAAGATCATTGCTCTATCTACCAAAAATATTCAAGGTCTACATTCTTCTACTCATAAAAAGGTTGATACACTAAAGGAACATGCTGATAAGCTAGATCTACAACTTAAGCTTGAAAAGAATAGATATATCAGACCTACTCTTGAGAAAATTGAAGCCATTGAGAAGATTCAAGAGAAGCAACAGGCCCAAATTGATGAGTTCTCGCTAACCAAGTTTCTCAGAAAGCTCAATTGGAAGAAATCCAATCTTCAGTTGAACTTCTTCTTTCTCTCTTACTTCCTGATGATGCCAAAAAGGGGGAGAAGGTAGTTAAGTTCAAATTTTCACCAACTGAAGTACTGAAGAAAAAGGATGATAAAGGTGATGACCAGGGAAACTCTGATAAGAGTAGAGGTCAAGAAAAAGTTCAAGGAAAATCTTCTACATAGAACAAGTCAAGTTCTGATGTTGTGAATGCTAAAAGTCTGAAGACAAGTTCTGATAAACAAAGTCTGATGTCAAGTTCTGATATTCTGATTCAGTCAGGATCTAAAGACTCTTAGAAGTTTTTACAAACTCTGAAGCTAAAGGGGAAGCAGACTACTGTTTATTACAAAAATCCTAAAATCCAGACACTTGATGAGGAGATAGCTAGAAGATTATTTCTGAAACAAAATCCAGGAATGGATTTGGAAACTCTCAAGGAGGAAGAAACTAGATTTGCTGCTGAGAAGACAAATCTTAAGTCTAAAGCTTTTGATGTAAAGAAACCTTCAAGGACTAAGGAAAAAGGCATTGTGATCAGGAAAAAGTCAAATTCTGAGACTTCAAAGTCCAAGACTAGATCACAAACTGAGATTGATCCCAAGTCAAAAGGAAAAGAAAAGGTTGGTGAACCTTTAAGATTGAGAAAAAGATAAGTTCTTCCATTCCAGTCTATCAAACTACAGTGCATGATGATGATTTGATAGAAGATGAAACTGTTTAAATTCTGAAGAGAAGAAAGGTAATTGAAGAATCTAAAATAACCTCTGACACTGCTCAAGTTGTTCAGAATAAAGAACAACAAGCTACAGAAGAAACATAAAATTTTGATCAAGTTAATTTGGAAAAGATGACAATTGTTGATAAGAAGAAGCTGTTATGGTAGAAAGCTACTCTAGTTGAACCAAAATCCAATCTTATGATGAGTCAACTCGCAACATTTGGATTGAGATCCAAGCAACCTAGAGATAAAGCTGGATTAGGTTCTGATGAAGAGAAGATACAAACAGGAGTAGAAGGTACTCTAAGAAATCCTTTCATGTTGACAAACAAACCATATGAACAAATCAAACAAATGCACCTTAACAAAGTGTTGTCTGCTCAAATTGTGATAGATGCTCATGATAAGAAAAATCTAAAGGAGAAATTGATTTTATTTATCTATGGTGGATTAACTTACAGACTACCTGATACTGATGTGCTAAAGAAGTCTGTCAGAGAACTTCAACATATTCACTATCTTCTGGAAGTAAAATATGATGTTACAAGAAGATGGTCAGAATACATTTTGAAGGCTATAAGAGATCTATTTAGAATCTCTGGTACAAAGACTTCTCAGTATATACCAATGATTACTGAAGATGATGGAAGAGAAATTCCTATGTTGAAGAATTATGCTAAGGTAGAAGTTATTTTGAAAGGAAAATGCTTATGTTATAATGAAAACTCTTCACATCCTAGAGTTATCAGACTTGGTGATGGACTTGAAAGAACATCAATTCAAGCTCTCAAAACAGCCATTTATCAAATTGGTGATAGTAAATATGAAGAATTGATGCAGGTCAAAGCACATTTAGTTGAATTTCTGAGAAAAGCTGAAGACAAGCTGGTAAGAGATTTTGTTAAGAATCATTATGGATTCAGATTGATCCAGTGAATTTTGTAAAGTTCTATTCCCAGTAGACTAACAATGAGATTTACAGACGGGGGTTTGAATGTAAATCTCAAAACTTTTTCAAGTTTTGAGCAGTTTGTAAGACTAAGTGTTTGGGTGATCAAATGTGTGTGAATTGCTTGGTGCTGATGCAGACAGATATATATTCAAACACAAATGTAATGAACACAAAGAACTTAAAAAATTTTCTGGTGGATTTGTTGTTCCACCAGAGATGTGTTATTTCAGAAAATCTGTGATTCAAAACTAAATCACAGCTGCTTTCTAGTACAAACTAGATGATTTTCTCTCTTGATATTTCTAAATAGCTTAGGGAAAATTCACATCTAATTACTAGCTACTACATGGTTTATATAACACCAAGTTTACAAGTGAAGAAAAAGATAAAGTACAATAAGACAATAGTTCTCCACTTGTTTCTGTTCCATTTTTATCCAGTGTAATATGGAATTATCTGTTGACTTTCCATTCTGAACCAGACTAAAAACGGCTGCTTTTTCTGATGTTCCTGAAATAGGCTACCACATCTCTGTCAATCCATGTGCCTCTGTCAGCTTTGTTAACTGTCACTATCAACTGCTATGAGGCTGAGCATCCGTTGAAGCTTTCATCCGTTGATGGCTTTATCCGTTGATGCTCTAGCAGTGCATCCGTTGAAGCTTTCATCCGTTGATGGCTTTATCCATTGATGCTCTAGCAGTTGAAGCTTTATCCGTTGAAGCACTTATCCATTGATGGATATTATCCGTTGAAGCATTAGAGACATCCGTTGAAGCTTAGTTTCTTATCCGTTGAAGGTCTTCAATATCCGTTGACACTTCTTCACTTATACAAAATTACAAGGCATGAAATATTTACAATTAGCCCTCCTATTTGTACATCCATTAGTAGTCAACATGACTGATTATCTCCTAACAACATCTAAGAATTACAGCTTGAAATCAGAGAGTGGGATGTGCTACAATACCAAACTTATTGCTAAGTAAGGCTACTCCTTCAACGGATAGCCAAGATGGTCTTATCCGTTGAGGCTACAAACACTAGATTTCTACTTAAGTGTTTTGCTGAACTTATCATCAAACTAATACACATATTCCTAACAATCTCCCCCTATTTATGTCTACTAGAACTATAGGCATAAATTTGGGTTTAGCTTGATGATAACAAAACACTTAACAAATATATAAACTATAACAAAGCAGAAATTCAAAAGTGTTGCAAAAGTGTATATGCTGAGATGAAATTGAAGAAATACATTGTTTCCAAGGGTGCTCCTTTAGCCTGAGCAAATTACTTTCTTTTCCTTTGATCCCTGGTTTTCTTTCCTAGCCTCCTGTCATTCTCCTCTATTTGAAGTTGAAGTTGTCTGTAGAATTCAACTTCATCTTCTTCATTGATATCTAACTTAGATTGCATATCCTTGAGAGTTTCATTACTAACAATCTTTAGCTGATCTTCAATTCTGACTTCTGACTCCTTTGTTGTCTCTGAACTCCATCAACCAATAAGGTGATTTGTGAATTGTAATACCTCTCTCTTGAATGAGTAAAGTTCTAGGCAAGGCATTGGGCTCCCTCCAAGTTTTTCTTATGTTGGCAATCTTGTTGAGAATCTCATTCCTGGCAGTTCTGGTAAAGCCAGAATCCTTATGTATGGCTGAGTAGACTCTAATCAAGGTAGAGTAGCCTTCATTCAGAATTCTGTGAAGAGGCCATGTTCTTTCCCCAGCTCCTTTGTATTTGAACACTAGTCTTTCTGGTAGCTGTCTGTAGGCAGCTATTCCCCTTACATCCTCCAGCTCATCCAGATAGAGTTCAATGTCTGAAAATTCTTTTATGTCACAGATGTGAACATAATCATCTTTAGAGGTTTGAGTTTTAGGCTTAGGCTTCTGTGTGAATTTGATTGAGGCTTTAGAGGGTGTTGATTTGATTCTTCTTTTCTGCTTCTTTGATGGTGGAGAAAAGGTTAGGAAGGTGGGCAATTTGATGGTGTCCCAATCAATTGGTTCCTCCTTGGGAATGATTGTTTCACCATGAATGTTCATGAAGGGGTCAGGTACAATGGGTTCAGGAATAGAGGGTAGTGGTTTGGATATTGATTGGGTTTCTTCAGTTTTATCTACCTTCTTTCTCTTTGCATTGACCTTCTTTCTTTTCCCTTTCTGCCATTCTTCCTTACTTCTTTCCTCCATCTCAGTACCAACCATGTCCCCCATAGCTTCATCTTCACCTTTGTCTTCAATTTCTTTCTGTTCTTCAGCCTGACTTGACTTTAGCTATTTTTCAAGCTTTGCTTGTGCTCTTTTGTCAGCCTTTAGCTGTTTGGCTTCTTCCTTCAACCTTTTGGTTTCTTCCCTCTTGGCTATTGAGAATTTGGGATGTCCTTGCATCACACATATGCTCTTTCCCTCTCTGAAGATAATAGCCATGTTTCTCCTTACAGCCTCATCCATGGTCTCTTTGAGATATGCAATACTTCTTCCTAAAAGCTTGTCCTCATCAGCTTTTGGAAGAGGAAAATCCACCTCTTTTAGAGGATTCTTTGTAGAGTCCTTATTGGATCTGTTGTTGGGCTTGAGAACCATAGGTTGCAGATCTTTGGAAGAAGTTTCTCCATCCTTATGCCTCCCTACTGGCTTGAGTTCCATAATAATTGATTCCACTTTTGTGCTATGCTTCACAGATTGTGATTGAGAAGTTGTAGAACCAAATATTAGTTGCATCTTTTCATCAATCTTCTTCCTTTGCTCTTTGACTTGCAATTCAGTTGCTGCTATCTGGATTAGATCAATTCCATCTAGCTTTCCTTTGACTTGAATTGGTGGAGAAGTTGTGATGACAGGAACTAGCACTTGAGAAATCTGAACTGTTGTAGATGGCTCTCCTTCCCCTTTCCCTTTATTCTCCCCCTTTTTGTTATCATCAAGGGTAGGGGTCAAGCCTTGTGCTTGTGCCAGCTGCATGAGTAGATTTGTTTGAGTTTGTTGATTCTGAAGAATGGTGACCATAGAGTCTTCAATGATTTGAACCTTATCTTCCAATCTGGCCAGCCTCTTGTCAGCATCAGATGCCTTCCTCAGTCTCCCCAACAAATCTTACATAGTACCATAGGGTATAACTGAATCCAATTTCTCAGCATTGTAGGATTTCAGATCAGCAATGTCCAGCTTGAGCTCATCCACACTTAGATTTTGCTGGTAATGCTGTAACTGCAAGAGATGCAGAGATTCTAGATGAGCTTGAAGAATTGCCTTGGTACCAGCATCCTAGTCTCCTGAATGGCCTGCTGAATTGTCATGACTTGTTTGACCAAAGTGACACCAAACTCTCCCGGTGTTGATGGATTTGCCCATGCCCATGCAGGAAGATTAGGAACAGAACTTGGGCCTGCTACTCCCCCTAAGTTCATGCTCTCATTCAACGAATTAGAGTCATCATCATTAGAATTTACTCCAAATTCTTCAGATGGCTCACCAGCTTGAGAAGGCAGCCTGTTGACAGCAGCTTTGTCTCTGAGAAGAGATTCTGAAGTGTGTACAATGTGTAGTGTCTGTTCTGCCTCCACATTGCCCTGTGCAGCCAATAATTGATAGGCTGAAACAGGGTGAGTAAAAGTGTCAGCATCCAAGGAAATGTTATCAATGACAGCTTTGTAATGTTGCTGAAATTGTCTTTCCTTATCTGCATCATCCACTTTCATTAACTCACTAGCAATGGCTGGATCCACCCTTATAGCTTCTGTACCTGCCTTTCTCTCAATTTCTCTCTTTTCTTGCATCAGGGGCTCCCCCTGGCTCACACACACCCTCACACCCTCACCTTCACCTTCTAAGATGGCACTCCTCGCACTTACTTTTGCCATGCTGGAAGAAATAGCATGCATTTGGTGACTCTCAACCTCTCCTTTTGCCTGGGAGCAACCCAGCCTCTCACTCAAAAAATCACTCCCTTCCCTCAAATCTAAAAGTGATTGTACAGTTGCCATGTCCTCTACAGTTGAAGTTGTTTCGGTTAAGTGTGTAGAGGCCATCAACGGATAGGGAGTATCCGTTGAAGTAGAAACTGATGGTATCAACGGATAACTGTTGTTAAGCTTATCCGTTGAAGAACAACCACTTGTCAACGGATGAGAGATATCCGTTGAAGAAGGAAATGATGTAGAGATAGAAAGTGATATAATTGTTGAATCTGTGTGGATTGATTTTAAGTGTGGTGACACAGATTCTACAACTACATCTGAAAGAATTGGCTGATGATCCAACAAATCATCTAAAAGATGATGATCACCAGGTTTTGAGTGGGGCTCCTCCCTGAGTTTTAATGAGGGAGAATCAGGAATTGATGTGAATATCATATCCACATCTAGAGAGGGTGTTGGAGAGTTTGAGGAATGGTGTGTTTCTATATTGAGAGAATGGGGCTGTGATTCCACATTTGCTGGAATCACATCAAGCTGAATTTGAGAAGGCACAGATACTGTGGATGTATCTGTGCTGTGTGTGTCCCTTGTGTGGAAACTAGGGTTTTGGCCTTCTTCTTCCTTGAAAAGGCTTGAATTGGTAAATGTGTTGCTTCAGTGTCCCTCCCTCTTTTGTTCTGTGTCCCTGGTTGGGGACTATTTTCAATAGTTGCATCCTTTTGGGAGGATGCAACTAGGGATGTGCTGGATTCCTTTTGAACCACTACAGTCTTTTGAGAGACTGTGGCTTGGCTGGTTTGGGTACCACTCACCTCTCCCACCTTATCCTGGGGGGCTTTTTGATGTTCACCCCTCCCCTCACCACTCACACCCTGTTCACTCCCTTCAGGGTTTTTGGTAGTTGTTACAACTGTTGTCTTTTGAGAAACAACAGAGGTAGGTTTCTTTGACTTGACTTTGGAAACTTTAGATTTGGTGGCTTTGGTAGGAGCCTGTTTGGACAATGACACAGGTTCCATAGCCACACTAGAAGGCAAAGAAACATTGGGGTTGGAAATAGTAGGAGTTATAGAAATATTTACCTCACTTACCTGTGGTGCATTCATGATTGGCAAGTATCAATGGCACCTGGCTGTTGAGGTTCATTCTCAAAAGGTCTGCAAAGACCCTTTTCTCTTGTGCCCAGCATTTGAGTTTATTATTCTCATTGGATATAACCAAACCTTCAGCAACATGGTTAGCCAATAACATAAAGAATCTAGCAAAGTAGATGTTATGTGGTCTATTAGCTTTGTTGCCTAATCTGGAACCTAATTCTAGCATAACACAGTTGCTAAAATTAAAGTACCTATCAAAAACTAGCATATAGAGCATATTAACAAGAGATGAAGTGATAACATCAAAATTGCTAATCTTCCCAGAGAAAACCTTAATAAAGGCATCTCCAAGAAAACTCCATTCTTTCCTAAGGCCTTTCCTTCTAATACTACCTAAACTAGCAGAATCAAAAGCATAGCCTATGGAATCTAGCATTGCAGAGACATCTTTATCAGTATGTGGTGTCATGGCATTATTCTCAGGCAACTTAAAGCAAGATTGTATATCATCACAATTAATGCAATAGTCATATCTGTGGAGTTGAACTCTGCAGTTGTCCAAATCTCCTCAATCACTTCACAGTAGATGGTTGGGGCTTCCAGCATTGCATAGCTCAGTTTGCAGTTCTTGATGAAGTCCATCATCTTGTGATAATCAGAATGGGCTTCATTCTTTTCAACCAAGACTATGAAATTATTCTTTTCATAAACAAATCCTGTTTGAGACATAATTTTGACTACTGGTGCCATTGTTGTGAGTAGAGGTTGCAGAGAAAAACTTGAGAATTGAGAGAGAAAGAGAATGATAATTGCAAGAAAGCGTAAAGTGAAAATAAGAATTCAATTGTGTTACGACCGGCATTTTATGTAATATTATTTGTGAATAATATTAAGTTAAATAAAAATATATTCAATGCTTGTACGTTTGTGTGAGTGAAAATTTCTGCATTTTTAAATTTGCTTTGGGTAGTATATGATTTTTCAAAGCAAGAATTTATTTAATTTCTTTATTTTTGATTTATAAGGAATATTCTAAGCTTTGGAAAAATTTTCTTTTAAAAGACATTTTGTTCACAAAATTTTGAAAATGATTTTATAAAGTCTCTAAAAATCCAAGTTATTTTATGGTATAAATTTTATAATTTTTGAACTTGTATTTTATTATATAAAAATAAATCTTTGGAAATTAGTTGCTTAATAATTATCAAATTACATGATTACCCTTGCATGCAAACTCTCTTCTATTCAACCAAGGGGCAAGGAGGGCAATTCCAACCCCACTCACTTTCATTTTACTAGCTACATTACTATTTTGTCCTTGCATGCAAATCTACCTAACTAAGATTGGAAGGTTACTATTGTAATTTCTCTCATCCACTCACTTATGGGCAAATAAAAACCAAGTAAACATGACAAACACACCACTTTCACTCCACCATTTCCACACTTCTCCTCCCTCCTTCCTCTCCTCTCGGCCCTCCCCCTCTCCTCTCGGGTTTTTAGCCGAAAACCTACCCCCTCCCCTTTTCTTCATTCCACAATCAAGTTTCCACCTTCCATACAAGTAAATATTACTTCCTATATCATGATCATTCATATTTCAAAGAGTTTTGAGTAGAAAGTTTAAGTTTAAGGGTTGCATGTAAAGGTTTTAGTGAAACTCAAAATACAATCTTGATTCTTATGGATTTAAGGTTGTTTTCGAGAGGACTACAATAAATGGATAAGTGCCAAGTCTTGAGAAGGAAACTCTTGATGATTTAATGGCCATTTCCATCCATTTCATTCGGCCATGACCATATGGGAGCCGAATGAATGGTCCTTGAAATCATTCTTGTTGTTTTGTTCAATTTTTGCATGTTTATGTGATAATGACTTGAATTTTGTGGTGAAAATTTGATAAAACTCCTTGCATGCTAAGTGATCATCTAGGTATACCTTATGCTAGGCTTGCATGTCAATTTTAAGATGGAATATATGTAGAAAATATGTTGTTTTGGTTTGAAAAACCCGAAGGCATGCATGCATGTGGAATTCTCTTAGTTTGTTGTAAGATTTTGATCATTTGGAAAAGATTTTGTTAGTGAGCCTTAATTTCAGTAGGAATAATGTGATAATATTGATTTATGCTTCTTGTTGCATGGTAATAAATTGTGGTTATCTTTTATAAAAATATATATCTTGTTGTTTCAAAAGCATGAAGGTTTGCGATTTGTTAAGAGTAGTCTCTTTTGTTTTGCCATAATTGCACCTTAGGTAAGGATGATCTCACCAAGGTTATTTTGAGAAAAAGGGAGTTAGTTCAGTAGAATACCAAGTATAGGTCTTAGTTTAAGTATTTAGTTGTTGTTAGTTGGGTTTGTCAAGTCAAAACCTTGGAAAATGAGAAGTTATAGTTTCTGCAGAAAAATCAGTTTAGTACCCTGAGGTTTAGAGTGAGTTTTGACCATGTCATTGATGGGCACTTTGAGGCCCAAGCCACCAGAAGTTAGTATGGGGAGTATATAATAGGTTTTAGGAGTTGGTTGGAGGTTTGCATGTCATTTGGTTAGGTGCACAAGTAGAATAACAAAATCTGTCCAGCAGGGGACAGTTTTGTTGCAACTTAGAAATAGGGAGATTTGGCCATGTCATGGGTAGGCCCTCATTAGGCCCAATTGGGCCTTAGTTAGAGGGTATGTCAGAGAAGTTTTTCCAACCATAGTTCATAGGATATGAGCTAGAACCATGTGTCACAAGTTAATTCAAGTCAGGGCATTTTCTGCCCAGAAAAACAGGGGAACCTTGGACTTTTAGCTTAGGCCCAAGAAGGCCCAAGCCAGGCCTTTGAGCCACATCCAGCTTATGAGATGCCCTTAGGTCAGGAGAGTCTTGTGTAAAAATTTTGAAGAAAAACTTGTAGTTTAAGAGTGTCTAATGCACTCAAGAAACCTTAGTTACCATTCTGAAATTTGCACCAGTAAGCACTTTCACTTATCACATAGTTTTAGGACACTTAGAAGTGAGTATTAGGTCGACCACCATAGTTGTAGGATAGTATAAGGTCAGTAGAGCAAAAGGCACAAGTGAGGGTCAATAGGTTTTGGATAATTTAGGAAAGGCACAATGAGTTAGGAAGCCCAAATTCGAAGACTTCGTTTAGTTAGCGACCAAGTAACTTAAGTGGTGAGTCGAGATCATCCAAGCCTAGTGTGGCATTATGGTGTATAAGATGTTATTTGGTATTAATATACGATATGTGATTATGTGGCTACGTGTGTACATTTAAAAATATAAATGTTGGATATGAATTAAGTGTGTATAGGCCTAAGTGCCATCCATGTTTAATTTCGGGTTGTAAATAGGTTAAGATGGAAAGAATATATTATAATGAGGATTATTATTATTTATGTAGGATCTCGAGACGAGGGAAAACTTGCCATAAAAGTCGAGTGAAGCTCCGGTTGTTGCTCCTACCAGTCAGACCAGACCAGTCTATCTCAAGGCAAGTGATTCAACTTGACCTTCGTATTTGCTGTAAACAGTTCATATATATATATCGATGCGATTATCCTGAGTCATTTTGATGTATTTAAATTAAGCGTATCTTTTGTTTATCTTTGAGTTACATAGAGATGCCATGAACCCTCGAGTACATATTGCAAGTAGTTCAAAAGTCCTTCATGATAGTTTAATGCCATGATAAATTAGAGATGCGTTATAATATCTTATTGATCCTTTTGTTTATCATGCTATTGATCCCTGAGAAATCTTGATGTTGCACCCTGATGCTTTGATTCAACTCTTGAAATAACCTCGATAGAAACTTTATCTTGATACCTAAAAGCCAATCATTTCTTAAATACATTCATGATTGTTTGATAACCCTATCCTTACCCTAAAGCTTGATACCCTGTTATATACTGAGCTGATGATCGCTTTCTTTATATTTTAACACCTTTATCCTATTGGAAACAGTGATGCCTATCTTTTGATGTTCTAATACCTATATCTTGTCTACAACCGTTGCTTTAAGCCTAGTTTGGCATTACTCTTTCATCTTATCCAATAGCCTGGCTTAATTTCCTTGTCTAAGTTCTTGTTTATGGAAACCTCTCAATTACCCTAATATAGTAAAGTCTAGTAGATCATGGCCCTGAGATTTAGTGTCATATTTCCAGTGTTTCAAGTTGATCTATAATCCCTTGATAAAAATGATTTCAGTCAAAAGAGATTTTGTCATAAATCGGCATCAGTTTTCAAAATGAATAAAAGGTGGATTTTTCAGTCCCAAAGGGGGACAAATGTTTTCTTGAATGGTGGATCTGGACTGAGACGCGAGTCCTTTCCACACTTATATTAGGCTTAAAAGTTGCCTAGGGATTCCCAGTAATGTTTTAGAACCCAGCGAGGTTCGGGATTACTTCGCGGCTGATCACCGGCTGTAATCCGTAGCGTCATAAAATGATTTTGATTAAGAATGGTTTTAAAAGTTTGTTTTGATGCAAGCAAAATGATGCCAACTCACATAAGTTTTATCTCTCGATTATCATTGATTATGTCATTCCATTGTCATTCCTAAAGGTATATTTCGATTTATGCTTTGCGTTGTATTGTTAGCACTTGTTGAGCTTTTGGCTCACTTCTTGCTTTACCCTGATATTACAGCTAGCAGCCATGGTTAGATTCAAGCAGACTGCCCGTAAGACCTGTGATGCTGATGCTTATGTTCGAGCTCAGGTAGAATAAGTAATAATAGTTGTGTGAGGACTCGGTATTTGTAATCAGATGTAATAGTTGGTAGTGTTGGGCTGTTCCAAACCCTAAACTGTAAGATCTTGGATTTTGGTTGTGTAATACTCATTAAAATGATGTAATAGCTATAATTATTTTGCTATTTAAGTTGGGGGTGTGACAGGTTTTGGTATCAGAGCCACGGTTTAGAGTCCCTGGACAGCCCAAATAGGTTATAGGACTTGTGAGTAGGTTATAGATACTATGCGAGAGAGTAGGTAAAGTAAATTATTATTAATACTCCTCTTATTGGTTGTCAGCAAAGGGCGCATTCCTCGTCATCCTCTGGGTCGGACGACACTATTGCTTTCTCCGTGTATGCTGAGTTGAGGCGCGAGTTCGACATGCTTCAGGGCAAGTACGACCGACTGATAGACCGACTGAAGAACGTGTATCCGGACAGCCGAAACTACGAAGGGAAGCCCAAGGAGCAGATGATTGCGAGACTTGAGACCTTGGTTCGGTACGTTAACACTAAGCTTGAGGAGATGCCAGCACACCGGGACCGTACCAGCCAGTATGTCATTCAGATGGTGGCGGATGAGCTCCAGAGCATTGTGAAGACGCTTCGAGAGGAAAAGTCTACCAAGCCCCGTTCAGATGGAGTGGAGCCTTAGTTCTTTCCATTTACCTTTCATGTTGCTGTACCATCAGACTCTATGGAATCCCCAGTTGTTTCCGTCTTTCCTTTAAATAAGCCTGTTATTTCTAGAATCAGACTATGTCCCAATCCTATGTACTGTGACCTTTAAAATTTCAATAATTATGTGCTATTGTTCCATTTGCTCTCAACTGTTATTTTATGTTTTTATCATCATATCTGCTTAATTTGGAAACGTGACCCCATATGTAAACAAGAATGCCATGCGATACCCTCGAATCATTTTATCAATTATATTTGTTATAACACAACTCTTATTTCAGGATCATGCCTCCCAAAAAGAAGAACCCAACAACCACCTTCACCACAGACCCGAACATTCTTCAACTACTGGAAACCTTGCAACAGCAAACCAATGCTATAGCTCAACAACAACTAACCCTTCAACAACGAATTGAAAACCAAGATAACCGTGAGCCATATCAACCACCTGAACCACCAGTACCACCAAGACAAATTGTCACTTTCAAGGTTTTTCAGAGTGTGAATCCACCTGTATTTCATGATACCACTGATCCAGTGATAGCAAACACATGGATCAAGGAGATGGAAAGGGCTTTTGAGTTGGTACAGTTAGGGGACGATCAGAAGACGCTGTATGCCACTTACTTCTTGAAGGGAGAAGTCATTTATTGGTGGGAATCAGTAAAAGCTATGGAAGTCACTCAGCAGATTTCTTGGGAGAGATTTAAGAAGTTATTTCTGGACAAGTATTACCCTAAGTACATGCAGAATCAGATGGAGCTAAAATTTCTTGAGTTAAAGCAAGGGAACATGACTGTACTGGAATATGAGAAGAAGTTCACTGAGTTGTCAAGGTTTGTGACAAAGTATACCAGCACTGAGGAAGAAAAGGCAAAGAAATTTCAGCAAGGATTGGAGCCTTGGATCAGAGATAGGGTGGCTATGTTTGAGCTTGAAACTTATGCGGGAGTAGTACAGAAAGCTGCTCTGATTGAGAATAATGGGATGCAGTCAAGGAAAGAGAGGGATAACAAGAAGAGGAAGGTTCCATTTTATGGAGAAAAGTCTGAAGCTGGAAATTCGCAAGATCGGAATGTAAAGAGGATTGGTTTCCAGAAGGGCGGAAATTTTCAAAGGAAAGGAAATTTGGGCAAAAGGCAAGAATCAAAAGGGAACAATCAGGCAGGCCAAGGGCAAGTTGGAGAAAACAGGTTCCAGAGGCCAGAATGCAAGCACTGTGGAAGAAGGCACCCCGGAGTATGCAATAAGCTGAGTATGACCTGTTATAGGTGCAATCAGAAGGGACATTTGGCAAATGAGTGCAAGATGCCGAAGCCAGGAGTTACGTGCTACAAATGTGGGAAGACTGGACACATGGCTAGGGAGTGTAAGGCAACAGGACCAGTCAGAGCTCTGATGAACGTGGCAAGTACCAGTGCAAGCGTGCCAGCTGAGGTATTGGCATTACCTCCACCACCCGCACCAACCCCGCAAGCAACAGCAAGGACATTTGACCTAAAGATGAAAGATGCTGTTCAGAATTCTGAGGTGATAGCAGGTACACTTTTACTCAATAATGTCAAAGCCAAAGTATTGATTGATTCGGGAGCAACAAGATCTTTCATATCAGAATCTTTTGTTGATAAGATCCAATGTGATAAAACGGTTATGAGTGAGGTAGTAAATGTGGTAATTGCGAACCAAGAGAAGATTCCTGTGAATCAATTTTGTCCAAAATGTGAGATTGATATTTCGGGAAATAAGTTCTCGGCCGACTTGATACTCTTCAAGCTGGGAGAGTTTGATATAATTTTAGGAATGGATTGGTTAGGAGAGAATAGCGCTCAGATAAATTGTAAGACCAAGAGAGTGTATTTAAAGACGAAGAGTGGAGAGAAGGTAGTATTTAAGGGACAGAGGCAAGAGCGACTATTTCTTACAATTATTCAGGCTAAGAAGTTACTTAGAAAAGGTTGTGAGTCGTTCCTAGCATATGTAGTGGATTCAGAGAGAGGCAGCCCCAGCATGGAAGATATTCCTGTAGTTAATGAGTTCCCCGATGTGTTTCCCGACGAACTACCAGGCTTACCACCAGATCGACAAATTGAGTTCGAGATCAACCTTGCTCCAGGCACGGAACCAGTTTCAAAGGCTCCGTATAGGATGGCACCAGCAGAAATGAAAGAGTTGGCGAGCCAGCTACAAGAATTATTGGATAAGGGAGTGATACGACCAAGTACGTCGCCATGGGGAGCACCTGTTCTCTTTGTGAAGAAGAAAGATGGGAGTATGCGTCTATGCATAGATTACCGGGAGTTGAATAAAGTAACGATCAAGAACCGCTACCCGCTACCAAGGATAGATGACCTTTTTGATCAGTTAAAGGGAGCAAAATGTTTTTCGAAGATTGACTTGAGATCGGGATACCACCAATTAAAGATCAAGGAAGAAGATATTCCCAAGACCGCATTTAGGACCAGATATGGGCATTATGAATTCCTAGTAATGCCGTTTGGATTGACCAACGCCCCGGCCGCATTCATGGATCTGATGAATCGAGTATTTAAGAAGTATTTGGATAAATTTGTCGTGGTATTTATTGATGACATCCTTATTTATTCTAAATCGGAAGAAGAACATATGCAGCATCTCTGGATAGCATTGGAGATACTCCGACAAGAGAAGTTGTATGCCAAGTTTACCAAATGTGAGTTTTGGTTAAAGGAAGTTCAATTTTTGGGGCATGTTATTGGAAATGATGGAATTAAAGTGGATCCGGCGAAGATTGATGCAGTTATGAGTTGGGAGAGGCCAAGGACTCCTACGGAAGTGCGAAGTTTTCTAGGATTGGCCGGATACTATAGAAGATTCGTCAAGGATTTCTCGAAGATCGCCACACCATTGACCAAGTTAACCAGAAAGAATCAAAAGTTTGAATGGAGTGCAGAATGTGAAAATAGCTTTCAAGAGTTAAAACAGAAGTTGGTAACAGCTCCGGTGTTAGTACTTCCAGATGATCAAGGGAATTTTGTAATATTCAGCGACGCTTCACATAAGGGTTTGGGTTGTGTGTTGATGCAACACAGTAAGGTAATAGCATATGCGTCAAGACAGTTGAAGCCGCACGAGTTAAAGTATCCGACGCATGACTTGGAACTAGCCGCCATAGTGTTCGCACTCAAGATTTGGAGACACTATCTCTATGGAGAAAAGTGTGAAATCTACACGGATCACAAGAGTTTAAAGTACATTTTTACTCAGAAAGAGCTCAATATGAGGCAGAGGAGATGGCTGGAATTGATTAAGGACTATGACTGTTCGATAAATTACCATCCTGGAAAGGCGAACGTAGTGGCCGATGCGCTGAGTCGGAAGGAAAGATTGAATATAATGATAACATCAAAAGAGTTATCCGAAGAAATCGGAAAATTTGAATTGGAACTTTGTGCTTATGGGAAAGTCAAAGAAGTTTGTCATGCAATGACCTTTCAGCCAACACTACTGGAAAAGATAAAGAAGTATCAAGAGGAAGTAATGGAAAAAGAGAAAAATCAGTTATCTGGAGAAGAGATTAATACTAAAAGGGATGAGCAAGGAATACTAAGGTTTTCATCCAGAATATGGATTCCCCATGTATCTGAATTAAAGAATGAGATCCTCCATGAAGCCCACCATTCGAAATTTTCAATCCACCCGGGAAGCACCAAGATGTATCAAGACTTAAAGAAGAACTTTTGGTGGCCAAATATGAAAAGAGACGTTGCAGAATGGGTTGCGAAGTGCTATACCTGTCAGAAAGTAAAGGCAGAACATCAACGACCAAGCGGATTAATTCAGCCCCTGAAGATTCCAGAATGGAAATGGGAAAACATCGCTATGGACTTTATAGTAGGACTACCACGAACAAAGTCCGGACATGACGCAATATGGGTTATAATTGATCGTCTTACGAAGTCGGCGCATTTCCTTCCAATAAATGAGAAGTCGTCACTGGACAAGTTGGTTCATCTGTATGTGCACGAAATCGTATTAAGGCATGGAGTACCTGTATCAATAGTTTCAGACAGAGATCCCCGATTTAACTCAAGATTCTGGAAGCAATTCCAGGAATGTCTTGGCACGAAGTTGAATATGAGCACGGCGTATCACCCGCAGACTGATGGCCAGAGTGAAAGAACAATTCAAACAATTGAAGACATGTTGCGCAGTTGTGCAATCGATTTTGCTGGAAGTTGGGACGACCACCTGCCATTAATTGAATTTTCATATAACAACAGCTATCATTCCAGTATCGGCATGCCACCATATGAAGCTTTGTACGGGCGAAAATGTAGATCACCAACAAGTTGGGATGAAGTAGGAGAAGGAAGAATTCTCGGCTCAGAATTGGTACAACAGTTGCATGACTCAGTCAAGTTAATTCAGAAAAGGTTGCTTGCTGCTCAAGATAGACAAAGGAAGTATGCGGATCCCGCGCGTAAGGATGTTCAATTCCAAATTGGCGAAGCTGTGTTGCTAAAAGTGTCACCTAGGAAAGGGTTGATAAGATTTGGCAAGAAAGGAAAGTTAGCACCTAGATACGTAGGTCCTTTTGAGATTTTGAGCCAAGTAGGAAAGGTGGCCTACGAGTTGGCCTTACCACCTCAGTATCAGCATGTGCATAATGTGTTCCATGTGTCGTTGCTTAAGAAGTACAATCCTGACGCTAGCCATGTGATAGAATATGAACCTGTAGAAATTCAGGCAGACCTGTCATTTGTGGAGCAACCGGTTAAAGTACTCGACTGGCAAGTAAAGAGTCTTAGAAATAAATCAGTAAAGTTAGTGAAAGTACTTTGGAGGAACCCTAAGGTCGAAGAGTCGACTTGGGAGTTAGAGTCTGATATGCGTTCCCGGTATCCTCATCTGTTCTCTTAGATTCTGGGGACAGAATCCCTTAAGGGGGAGAGGATGTTACGACCGGCATTTTATGTAATATTATTTGTGAATAATATTAAGTTAAATAAAAATATATTCAATGCTTGTACGTTTGTGTGAGTGAAAATTTCTGCATTTTTAAATTTGCTTTGGGTAGTATATGATTTTTCAAAGCAAGAATTTATTTAATTTCTTTATTTTTGATTTATAAGGAATATTCTAAGCTTTGGAAAAATTTTCTTTTAAAAGACATTTTGTTCACAAAATTTTGAAAATGATTTTATAAAGTCTCTAAAAATCCAAGTTATTTTATGGTATAAATTTTATAATTTTTGAACTTGTATTTTATTATATAAAAATAAATCTTTGGAAATTAGTTGCTTAATAATTATCAAATTACATGATTACCCTTGCATGCAAACTCTCTTCTATTCAACCAAGGGGCAAGGAGGGCAATTCCAACCCCACTCACTTTCATTTTACTAGCTACATTACTATTTTGTCCTTGCATGCAAATCTACCTAACTAAGATTGGAAGGTTACTATTGTAATTTCTCTCATCCACTCACTTATGGGCAAATAAAAACCAAGTAAACATGACAAACACACCACTTTCACTCCACCATTTCCACACTTCTCCTCCCTCCTTCCTCTCCTCTCGGCCCTCCCCCTCTCCTCTCGGGTTTTTAGCCGAAAACCTACCCCCTCCCCTTTTCTTCATTCCACAATCAAGTTTCCACCTTCCATACAAGTAAATATTACTTCCTATATCATGATCATTCATATTTCAAAGAGTTTTGAGTAGAAAGTTTAAGTTTAAGGGTTGCATGTAAAGGTTTTAGTGAAACTCAAAATACAATCTTGATTCTTATGGATTTAAGGTTGTTTTCGAGAGGACTACAATAAATGGATAAGTGCCAAGTCTTGAGAAGGAAACTCTTGATGATTTAATGGCCATTTCCATCCATTTCATTCGGCCATGACCATATGGGAGCCGAATGAATGGTCCTTGAAATCATTCTTGTTGTTTTGTTCAATTTTTGCATGTTTATGTGATAATGACTTGAATTTTGTGGTGAAAATTTGATAAAACTCCTTGCATGCTAAGTGATCATCTAGGTATACCTTATGCTAGGCTTGCATGTCAATTTTAAGATGGAATATATGTAGAAAATATGTTGTTTTGGTTTGAAAAACCCGAAGGCATGCATGCATGTGGAATTCTCTTAGTTTGTTGTAAGATTTTGATCATTTGGAAAAGATTTTGTTAGTGAGCCTTAATTTCAGTAGGAATAATGTGATAATATTGATTTATGCTTCTTGTTGCATGGTAATAAATTGTGGTTATCTTTTATAAAAATATATATCTTGTTGTTTCAAAAGCATGAAGGTTTGCGATTTGTTAAGAGTAGTCTCTTTTGTTTTGCCATAATTGCACCTTAGGTAAGGATGATCTCACCAAGGTTATTTTGAGAAAAAGGGAGTTAGTTCAGTAGAATACCAAGTATAGGTCTTGGTTTAAGTATTTAGTTGTTGTTAGTTGGGTTTGTCAAGTCAAAACCTTGGAAAATGAGAAGTTATAGTTTCTGCAGAAAAATCAGTTTAGTACCCTGAGGTTTAGAGTGAGTTTTGACCATGTCATTGATGGGCACTTTGAGGCCCAAGCCACCAGAAGTTAGTATGGGGAGTATATAATAGGTTTTAGGAGTTGGTTGGAGGTTTGCATGTCATTTGGTTAGGTGCACAAGTAGAATAACAAAATCTGTCCAGCAGGGGACAGTTTTGTTGCAACTTAGAAATAGGGAGATTTGGCCATGTCATGGGTAGGCCCTCATTAGGCCCAATTGGGCCTTAGTTAGAGGGTATGTCAGAGAAGTTTTTCCAACCATAGTTCATAGGATATGAGCTAGAACCATGTGTCACAAGTTAATTCAAGTCAGGGCATTTTCTGCCCAGAAAAACAGGGGAACCTTGGACTTTTAGCTTAGGCCCAAGAAGGCCCAAGCCAGGCCTTTGAGCCACATCCAGCTTATGAGATGCCCTTAGGTCAGGAGAGTCTTGTGTAAAAATTTTGAAGAAAAACTTGTAGTTTAAGAGTGTCTAATGCACTCAAGAAACCTTAGTTACCATTCTGAAATTTGCACCAGTAAGCACTTTCACTTATCACATAGTTTTAGGACACTTAGAAGTGAGTATTAGGTCGACCACCATAGTTGTAGGATAGTATAAGGTCAGTAGAGCAAAAGGCACAAGTGAGGGTCAATAGGTTTTGGATAATTTAGGAAAGGCACAATGAGTTAGGAAGCCCAAATTCGAAGACTTCGTTTAGTTAGCGACCAAGTAACTTAAGTGGTGAGTCGAGATCATCCAAGCCTAGTGTGGCATTATGGTGTATAAGATGTTATTTGGTATTAATATACGATATGTGATTATGTGGCTACGTGTGTACATTTAAAAATATAAATGTTGGATATGAATTAAGTGTGTATAGGCCTAAGTGCCATCCATGTTTAATTTCGGGTTGTAAATAGGTTAAGATGGAAAGAATATATTATAATGAGGATTATTATTATTTATGTAGGATCTCGAGACGAGGGAAAACTTGCCATAAAAGTCGAGTGAAGCTCCGGTTGTTGCTCCTACCAGTCAGACCAGACCAGTCTATCTCAAGGCAAGTGATTCAACTTGACCTTCGTATTTGCTGTAAACAGTTCATATATATATATCGATGCGATTATCCTGAGTCATTTTGATGTATTTAAATTAAGCGTATCTTTTGTTTATCTTTGAGTTACATAGAGATGCCATGAACCCTCGAGTACATATTGCAAGTAGTTCAAAAGTCCTTCATGATAGTTTAATGCCATGATAAATTAGAGATGCGTTATAATATCTTATTGATCCTTTTGTTTATCATGCTATTGATCCCTGAGAAATCTTGATGTTGCACCCTGATGCTTTGATTCAACTCTTGAAATAACCTCGATAGAAACTTTATCTTGATACCTAAAAGCCAATCATTTCTTAAATACATTCATGATTGTTTGATAACCCTATCCTTACCCTAAAGCTTGATACCCTGTTATATACTGAGCTGATGATCGCTTTCTTTATATTTTAACACCTTTATCCTATTGGAAACAGTGATGCCTATCTTTTGATGTTCTAATACCTATATCTTGTCTACAACCGTTGCTTTAAGCCTAGTTTGGCATTACTCTTTCATCTTATCCAATAGCCTGGCTTAATTTCCTTGTCTAAGTTCTTGTTTATGGAAACCTCTCAATTACCCTAATATAGTAAAGTCTAGTAGATCATGGCCCTGAGATTTAGTGTCATATTTCCAGTGTTTCAAGTTGATCTATAATCCCTTGATAAAAATGATTTCAGTCAAAAGAGATTTTGTCATAAATCGGCATCAGTTTTCAAAATGAATAAAAGGTGGATTTTTCAGTCCCAAAGGGGGACAAATGTTTTCTTGAATGGTGGATCTGGACTGAGACGCGAGTCCTTTCCACACTTATATTAGGCTTAAAAGTTGCCTAGGGATTCCCAGTAATGTTTTAGAACCCAGCGAGGTTCGGGATTACTTCGCGGCTGATCACCGGCTGTAATCCGTAGCGTCATAAAATGATTTTGATTAAGAATGGTTTTAAAAGTTTGTTTTGATGCAAGCAAAATGATGCCAACTCACATAAGTTTTATCTCTCGATTATCATTGATTATGTCATTCCATTGTCATTCCTAAAGGTATATTTCGATTTATGCTTTGCGTTGTATTGTTAGCACTTGTTGAGCTTTTGGCTCACTTCTTGCTTTACCCTGATATTACAGCTAGCAGCCATGGTTAGATTCAAGCAGACTGCCCGTAAGACCTGTGATGCTGATGCTTATGTTCGAGCTCAGGTAGAATAAGTAATAATAGTTGTGTGAGGACTCGGTATTTGTAATCAGATGTAATAGTTGGTAGTGTTGGGCTGTTCCAAACCCTAAACTGTAAGATCTTGGATTTTGGTTGTGTAATACTCATTAAAATGATGTAATAGCTATAATTATTTTGCTATTTAAGTTGGGGGTGTGACAAATTGGGCTTTTATACTTTCTTGAATTAAAACACAAATAAAATAATTAAATGATACTTTTAAGTAAGTGATAGCCGTTCAGAAAAAAAATGAAGCTATAGAAATTCTGAAAACTACCGTAAATATAAATACATACAACACTGTATATCTGTATCAACGGTTGAGTAAAAGAATCAACGGCTGTGACTCACTGACGTGACACATCAACGGATAAGGTAAATAGTTATCCGTTGATGAACAACACTATTTTATCCGTTGAAGGATAGAATTACCAGAAATGTATTTGTCTTTCAACGGATAATGAATATCCGTTGATAGAACAATTTTGGCTTTCGACGGATAGGGAATATCCGTTGATAGGATAAGTCTTGATTAAAGCCAACTTTGTTCTTGCAGCAAATTCATTTCAGGCTACAAGACAGATTACAGAGATGACATAGATTATGAATAGTTAAGCATACCTAACTCACTTACTAATCTTGTGAATGTTGATTCATCAAGTGGCTTGGTAAATATGTCTGCAATCTGCTTTTCACTTGGAACAAAATGAAGTTCCACTGTACCTTTCATCACATGTTCTCTAATGAAGTGGTACTTGATATCAATGTACTTGGTTCTTGAGTGCTGCACTGGATTTTCAGTAATGACAATGGCACTTGTGTTGTCACAAAATATTGGAATTTTGTCAACAGTTATACCATAGTCAAATAACTGGTTCCTCATCCACAGTATTTGTGCACAGCAACTACCAGCTGTAATGTATTCAGCTTCAGTTGTTGATGTGGAAACAGAATTCTGCTTCTTGCTGAACCATGATACAAGCTTGTTTCCTAGAAATTGACAGGTGCCTGTTGTGCTTTTCCTGTCTATTTTGCAACCTGCATAATCTGCATCTGAGTAGCCAATTAGATCAAAACCAGACTCTCTAGGGTACCAAATTCCTAGATTTGGAGTCCCCTTGAGATATCTGAAAATTCTTTTAATAGCCACTAAGTGAGATTCTTTAGGGTCAGCTTGAAATCTAGCACAGAGACATGTAGAAAACATAATATCAGGTCTACTGGCAGTTAAATATAAAAGTGAGCCAACCATGCCTCTATAACTTGTAATATCCACAGACTTTTCAGCCTTGTTTAATTCAAGCTTGGTGGCAGTGGCCATGGGAGTTTTTGCAGGTGAACAATCCATTAAGTCAAACTTCTTTAAAAGATCAAAAATATATTTAGTTTGACTAATGAAAATTCCACCACTAACTTGTTTAACTTGTAAACCAAGAAAGTAAGTTTACTCTCCCATCATGCTCATTTCATATTTACTTTGCATTAATTTAGCAAACTTTTTACAAAGTTTATCATCTGTAGATCCAAATATAATATCATCTACATAAATTTGTACAAGTATCTTAGAGCCATTAACATTTCTAAAGAAGAGAGTTTTGTCAACAGTACCTCTTGTGAAGTGATTATCTAGAAGGAACTTTGATAAAGTCTCATACCAGGCTCTAGGTGCTTGCTTTAGTCCATAGAGTGCTTTCAGCAAATAATACACATGGTCTGGAAAATTTGGATCTTCAAAACCTGGAGGTTGGCTTACATAAACTTCTTCTTCCAATTCCCCATTTAGAAATGCACTCTTGACATCCATCTGATAGACTTTGAAATTGGCATTAGCTGCATAGGCTAGAAAGATTTTGATGGCTTCAAGTCTTGCAACTGGAGCAAATGTTTCATCAAAATCTATTCCCTCTTGTTGAGAATAGCCTTTGGCAACCAATCTGGCTTTATTCCTTATGACAATGCCATTTTCATCTATCTTGTTTCTGAATACCCATTTTGTGTCAATAGAACTCTTGTTCTTTGGCTTGGGTACCAGCTTCCACACTTTGTTCCTCTCAAATTGGTTTAGCTCCTCTTGCATTGCTAAAATCCAATCTGGATCCAAAAGAGCTTCTTCCACTCGCTTAGGTTCCTCCTGTGATAGAAAGCTACTATACAGACATTCATCTTGAGTAGCCCTTCTAGTTTGTACTTTAGATGTAGCATCACCAATGATCAGTTCAAAAGGGTGATTCTTGATCCATTTCCTTTGAGGTGGTAGATTAGCCCTTGATGAGGTTGCCTCAGTATTGTCATGATGTGAGATAGAATGTTGATTTGTTGAAACTCCCCCTGAGTTGCTGATCCATTGAGAGGAATTGGGAGTTCTATCAATTGATGAGGTGAATTGATTATCCGTTGACAGACTGTGATCAACGGATGCTTCTTTATGAACTTCAACGGATGATGCACTTTGTCTTTCAATGGATGTTGCATTGCTTCTTTCAACGGAAGCTGAATTATGACTTTCAACGGATGCAGCATTCTGTGCATTATCCAAAGGCAGACTCTGGTTTCTTCTTGAGATGCCTTCTTCATCATTCTCATCTTCACTATCATCATAATATATCTCTATATTGTCAAATTTGAGTCCTTCATGATGTCCCTCATCTGTTAGTCCATCAATCTTTTTATCATCAAACACAACATGTACAGATTCCATGACAATGTTGATTCTTAGATTGTAGACCCTATATGATTTTCCAGCAGAATAACCAACAAACATTCCTTCATCAGCCTTTGCATCAAACTTTCCTTTGTGATCAGATTGATTCCTTAAGATGTAACATTTGCAACCAAAGACATGTAGAAAGTTTAAAGTTGGTTTTCTTCTCTTGAATAATTGATAAGGAGTCATGCATTTTGCTTGATTGATTAGAGAAATATTCTGAGTGTAACATGCACAGTTAACAGCCTCAGCCCAAAAATAAGTTGGGAGTTTTGACTCCTCAAGCATTGTCCTTGCAGCTTCAATTAGTGATCTGTTCTTCCTTTCCACCACACCATTTTGTTGTGGAGTTCTTGGAGCTGAGAACTCATGCATGATCCCATTTTCTTCACAGAATATCATCATGGTTGAATTCTTGAACTCAGTTCCATTGTCACTCCTAATATTCCTTACTTTGAAATCAGGATGATTGTTGACTTGCTTGATATGATTGATGATGATTTCACTAGCGTCATCCTTTGATCCAAGAAAATAAACCCATGAAAACTTTGAGAAATCATCTACAATCACTAGGCAGTATCTTTTCCTTGAAATTGACAATACATTGACTGGTCCAAAAAGATCCATGTGTAGAAGTTGTAGTGGTTCATCAATTGCAGATTCAAGCTTCTTACTGAATGATACTTTCTTTTGCTTTCCTTTCTGACAAGCATCACACAGTCCATCCCTTGTGAATTCCACTAGAGGCATTCCTCTAACTAAGTCCTTTTTGACTAGATCATTTATTGTCTTGAAATTCAAATGGGACAGCTTCTTGTGCCATAGCCAACTTTCAACTGGACTTGCTTTGCTGAGAAGACAAGTAATGGATTCTGCATTTGTAGAGTTGAAATCAGCTAAGTACACATTCCCTTTTCTAACTCCAGTCAGAACCGCTTTATTGTCCTTTTTACTTGTGACAATACAGGCTTCAGAATTGAAGGAAACAATATTCCCTCTGTCACATAGTTGACTGATGCTCAATAAATTGTGTTTGAGACCATCAACCAATGCAACTTCATCAATGATGACATTTTCTTTTGAAATCAAGCCATATCCCATAGTGAATCCTTTGCTGTCATCTCCAAAGGTTATGCTAGGGCCAGCTCTCTCCTTAAACTCTGTGAGCAGGGTGAAATCTCGTGTCATGTGTCTTGAACAACCACTGTCTAAGTACCATAGATTCCTTCTTTGTCCCTGCACACAACAAAATCAATCAAGTTGATTTTGGTACCCAAGTGTCCTTGGGTCCAGCCGTGTTAGTCTTTTTCCTAGACTTCATTCCTCCTGCATCTTTTGACTTAGGTAACTTTGGGTCTACCTTGGTCTCAGATGTGGTTGGTTGAAGTGTAGGGTTAGTCACAGAATCATTTAACACATTTGATTGAATTTGATAAGGCATAGGTTGTGCAAACATGTTATTCCACATAGACATATTGTATGGCATTTGAGGCATACTAAATGCAGTAAAGTAAGGATTGTTAATGTATGGCATGTTTGCAAAATGTGCATGGGGATTCTGGTGAGACATAACAGGCATAGCATGCAGAGGTGACATAGACATGTTAGGCATGGAGGGATTTGAAGGCATGGGAGAATTTTTAACAGATTTGCAATTATCAGATAGGTGATTAACACTTTTACAATGTACACAGCTTTTTCTAGGAGCATACCTATCAGGTGTGTAATTGTTATGTTTATTAATCCCTACCTTCCCATTTCTTTTAGATTTTCTTTTAGTTTCCTTCTTATCCTCAACCAACTTAAGCCTATCTTTCAACTGATCTAAAGTCATGTGTCCTATATTCACCTTACTGACATCTCTGGATGTGCTAGCTCCTTCTTTGACAAAGTTCTTGAGAGTTGAATCATTCTTTTTATTTTTAAAAGAACTTGCCTGTTTTAATTGATGAGTCTTCAACGGATGCTCCTTTTCTTCCTTCAACGGATAACTTTCATCATCCGTTGATTCCACATCCGTTGACAATCCATCAATTAATTCT